>NC_087203.1:72765306-72922806 GCF_015104395.2 Macrobrachium nipponense | reverse complement strand
CCATGAGTTTAACACATCGTCGTAAAGATAATTACGACTTGTAAGTGACACAAACCCAGACACTCCATTGAAGATGGAAGTGCAATACCAACCGACTTAGCGTATAGATTATCGCTAGTCTAACATTACCTCATAGGGCGTCTTATCATACAAGGCACAAGCCCTAATATATATATCTATATATATATATATATATATATATATATATATATATACATATATATATATATATATGTATATATATATATATATATATATATATAATATATATGATATATATATATATATATATATATATATATATATATATATAGATAATATATTATCGATATAATATGTATATATATATATTATATATATCATAGATATATTTGTATATATATATATATATCTATATATATTATATATATCATATATTTAGACACGTGATTTATATCTTATTATCGTAAGGTCACTTGAAGACTGGGTGTAAATCCTGACCGGTTTCAGCTTTATTCCTAAGCCATTATCGAAGGACTGATATATAAAGTAATACCAACTAGCAAAACTAACAGATCTGTACAATCCAACGCAATTCCTTTATTCCATACCAGTTACTCGTTCTTTTATACACATGATTTTTTATGCTTCGCAGGAGTTTACAACGAACCTGACTGCCCTCAGCACAAGGGAAACCATGCTATGGCCGTGGTAGGATATGGTTGGTCTAAAACTGGAGGCAATTATTGGCTCGTTAAGAATTCCTGGGGACATAAGTGGGGCCTTGAGGGTTACATCAAGATGGCCAGGGATCAAGGCAACCAGTGTGGCATTGCCGACAGGGCCATTTACCCAATCGTTTGATACGGAAGATATTCAAGTGAGGAGAATTTCCAGATTGTGCAAGCATTCACTTTGAAATGGGATGTAATTTGATATCAGTTTTGTAGAGTATTGTGTGAATAGGGGGTATTAATTACTAAGAACAGGAAACCTGGAAAATGAAAAATAAAACTTGTATACCTCACTCTCAGATGAATTTTTCTTCACCACCAATGTGGGCACTGACGCAACCCCAGGAAAAAAAACTGAACTAGCATCACACTAAACAACATTAATAACCATTGTAGTTAAAAGAAAAAAAAATACTGTGACGCCAATATACATGAACCAGTCAGCCGGTCGAATACCACTGTCTCAGAACTCGAACTGTCGGTGGCCAGTTCTTTACGGTAATCAGAAATCTTGAGGTACTGCTGATTTCAGGTTATCACACAGAAGTGATAAGGTGCATTAGCACATTTTACTGGCAGCAATGGAGGGGATGAATTGAAAAGATTCATTATATTTATAATTATCAATACGCTGCCGACGGTAGGGGCGGTAATGAAAACAAAAAGGTACTCTGAGTCTTACATGATGTTGAAACGAAATGGCGCACCGATACCATCAACAGAAGTGGTGATATTGAAACGAAAAGGTACCCTGCTACTTCTTAACTCACATGAATGGTATTTTTATTTCTAGCGTGCCAAACCCATGAAGCTTCCAAGGGAATTTTGGAGTTCTTAGCCTCAATGTTTGCATTACTGTTTCATGGTATAAATTTTTGTCACACATTCCTTGTTGAAATTTGAACGGAATCTGCTTTTCTAGTTGAAAGACACTACAAATTAATTCCGGATTAATTCAATATAATATCAACTATAAGCAGGAGATCCAAATCTGCAGATGTCACTAGACTAGGTGTAAATGCAGCAGACCCAGATACAGTGGAAAGTTTAAGAAATGATCTAAGGAAATTAAGAGAGTGGTCAGAAAGATGGCAAATGCCTTTTAACCCGAATAAACGTAGTGTTACAAATAGGAACAAACAACCCTCATGCCAACTACATACAACTTGGGAATGACATAATTTGTGTAGACCAGGAAGAGGACCTTGGAGTCATTATTACCAAGAACTTAAAATCCACAAAACAATGCATAAAAGCTGAAAAGAAGGCACAGAAACTAGTGGGATACATAATCATAAAGAGGCAGTTCAAATACAGTAACAAGGAATCGGTGCTGCAGATCTACACATCAATAGTTAGACCACAGCTTGAATATGCAGTATACAGTATTGGCCACCAACACTAAGAAAGGACATAAATAGATCAGAAGGGGTACAACAAGAGCCACAAAGTTAATCCCATCCATCCGGTAAATAGGTTACCAAAGACGACTAGAGAGCCTGAACATGTATGACTTAGAAACACGACCATTCCGAGGACAACTAATAGAGACGTTCAAAATACTGAAAGGCATAACAAAAGTAGACAGAAACC
This sequence comes from Macrobrachium nipponense, assembly GCF_015104395.2. Taxonomy (NCBI): domain Eukaryota; kingdom Metazoa; phylum Arthropoda; class Malacostraca; order Decapoda; family Palaemonidae; genus Macrobrachium; species Macrobrachium nipponense. The sequence continues at coordinate 72,920,500 of NC_087203.1, read as the reverse complement.
TCTCCGCTTTAAATGAAAACCAGACGAGAAATAATGGATGGGGTACTATAACTGAAAAGATACAACACGTCCCATCGTGGGAATTTCTTCACATACAAGATATGTGACACATGGGATAAACTGCCTCCACCAGTTGTAAACAGCTGCAGTGTGAAGGAGTTCAAAAGCTAAACAAAGACGTTAAACACTGTGAATGAATTGTATTAACTGCTCCTAGAGATAAGTGAGCACATGACCAATAAGTCTTTGAGACATCCTAATCCTTGTAACTCTCTCTCTCTCTCTATCCATTTGTCAATTATCCAAATCAATTCAACTATTCGTTCCTTAACTTTTAAAATTCGGACATTAAGATTCATCTCTCTCTCTCCGTCTCACTTCCAGAGGCTGTAGATTGGGGTTTAGTGTGAAAGGCCGCCTAATCAATGTGTAACCTTTGGGAAACAGCGGCACTGACTTGAGAATGGACCGCCAACCAGCATTACAAAGGCACAGGAAAATACAAAGACGTAGGGACACTGCCTTGAATACAATACCACAAGGAGATAAGTGGAAATTCCTCGACGATCTATCTGTCTCTCTCCTGTTTATAGTTCTCTTGATATCCCGTATAATTATTCTCACGGCGTTTATCTTACTAAAAGAAGTAAGCCAATTTATTGCAGAATATTATCAAAATACAGCCTAACTTAACCTAGCCTATCCTAACCTTATCTAAAGGGAAGTATCCTACCTGTGAAAAGGAGGGAGGGAAAAGGGAATATATGTCTCTCCTGGATACCAACCCCGCTCTGTATTTACAACTGGCCAAATTTCTTACACCAGTACAAACAAACAAACATCATGCAAAAGGAGAAATATGCAAATTCAGGTAAACTATGAGAATAAACTCTTCAATAAGGGACAGTAATTAAGTCAAGAAATATTTGGAATTCCAGTTCGGTGACCTATAAAGCATATTTTGGTTCTGAGGAATTAAGAACTTGAATCATTACTGTGTTTGTTGTATGTTTTTTTTTTCTTTTGTGCGTGTCCGTTCTCTTTTCCTTGCTTTGGATTGAATTTACTCCCGTTCTTTTAAATTTTGACGCTTTTTTTTGCAATTTCGAGTTTTCTTTTATTTTAATTCCCCTTCGTTAGTTTTATTTCTATTTAATTTCTTACGCTCTAAGCTTTAAATTTAATTTAATTTTTCAGTTTCCTTGAATAATGTATTCACTTTTTACCATTCTGGCTACCTCTGTACTATTTCTTTTTTTCTTTCTTTTTGCCTTGCTCTATCTCGTATCTTGTTAGTCCAACTTGGAAAAGAGAACTACGCCATTTCAGAAACACAAAAACCTTCGCTAGTCCTGCCATAAAGATCTGGGCGAGGCACCAGAACGAACTTAGTTTCATACATCCAATCCCGAGCTACAGTCCAGATCTGCACAGATAGCACCAATGTCCTTTAAAGATTTCGTGAGTATGTTTAAGGACCTTGGATAGCACTACAAAACTCACCGAGACCGTGAACGAGTTTCCAAATAGGAAAGATGAGCTTATCAAAAAGCTTGAATATTCTGCCTCAGAATGGGCACAGCGATAAATGATCTCAAAGCAATAAATGATCTCAAAAAGCAGGGTGAGGGTTAGGAGGTAAACATAATCCTGAGAGAACCTATCAAACAGGGAGGCATATTCCCGAACTGTAACTAAGCACCAAGACCTTCCTTGAAAAAAGCGGGACGCCATATCTTAAAAACTAGCCATAGAACCTTCTTGAAAATAATCTCATTATGTTTCCAACACCCATATTATCATTTGCATTATTCCCTGAACTAAACTAGCCTAACCCAACCTAACCTAGGTGCATGGAAAAAAAACCGGGCTGGTATGGCACCATAAACTATAGTGTAAAATGAACGTTCAGGTACATGTCATTAGCCTTGGAGATGAAATGAAATTCAATCAAGTTTTAAAAGGACCCACAAGTATATATGAGTTAAGTACCTATATCAGATTGCCACTTGATATTTTTCCTTTTCAAATTAACCCTGCCGAACAGATGGAAGCCTGAAATTCCATGAGTTTTAGAAGACAAACGATAACCAGACTGAAAGAAATTTAAAGCGATTTATTAACAAGGTGAAGAAGTGTTCACAGCATCTCATCGCTCTAGTCAAAACTATAAACCTAACCAGACATAAAAATAGCACAAGAACACATCAGTAAAACCAAACACAGGAACATATTGAGCAACCTGTAGGGGGTTAGTGCTGTCAGTGCACCACATGCGGTGCACTGTAGGCAATACTTAAGGTTCTTTGCAGCGTCCCTTCCTTCGACCCCTAGCTGCAACCCATTTCATTCCTTTTAGTGCACCTCCTTTCATATTCTCTTTCTTCCATCTTACTTTCCACCCTCTTCTAACAACTGATTCAAACTGCAAAACTGCGAGGTTTTCCTCCTGTTAAACCTTTCAAACTTTAACTGTCAATTTCCGTTTCAGCGCTGAATAATCTCATTGGTCCCAGTACTTGGCCTTTGGCCTAAATTCTATATTCAATTCAACAAAAACAGCAGCTACCAAAGACCACCGACCACAGCTTAAATGACTTTGACGACGAGGGCCTCATATCCTCATCTCCTGAAAAGGTTCTGCAATGCAATGACAACGAGAACAGCGCAAAGGACATTATTTAATACATGACGTCACAGAACGATAGGTTGACACGAATGAAAATCGCATTAATAAAACCAGAGTGAATGATCATTGAGCATCAATAAAAGTGCGAGATTATCATTTACAGTATTCTCATTTTGTGAGATCTTTAGTGTATTAAACTCAATAAATTAACTTGCACATCAACCTATAAAAACTTATAGCATAGTGTAACAGCTCAGAACTTTGCTGAAAAATTATACAAACGCGCAGAACCCCAAGCCAAGTTTCATACCTTGCAAGAAAATACAATAAATGAACCAACTGACTGATGTAATTTACTTAAAGTTATGTCTCAGCGGGGACATGAACACATAAGCTTCTTGAACAGTAAAAATTGAAAAGTGCATTGCGCATTTCCAAGCACTTATATAATACCTGCGAACTCACAGTTAAAGCATTTTCGAGTCCAAAGTGTTCGCCATATTCTCCCTCCATAAAGGAAACATTGCAAGGAGCTTTAAATCTTTCTTAGGGTTGCGATATTGTATAAGTGCATTGAAGGTCCTTTAAATATATTTGAATATATTCAAAGGACCTTGGGTGCATTCTGCTATCATCCGGACGTCTTTCAATACGTCAATGGTCTAAAAACTTATGCCGTTTCTCCACGATAAATAAGTCTGTCTGTCTTGTCTGTGCCAAACTCAATCAAACGATTTAGTGGTCACTCTGGAAGAGTAGTTCTTAAACTTTTCTATTACCACGCCCCGTCTATGAACCAGCTATTAAATATGAAGGGGGCAGAACCGTTGGACAGAATAATATTTACAGAAGAGGACATTAAATACAAAATAGAGATGAACCCAACAAGCCTAAATCTCTCAACAAGTCTAAATCTTCCGGCCCGGATGGAATTCATCCAAGATAAATTATAGAGTTAAAAGAGGGGATAGTTCCTCACCTATATATACTCCACAGAAAAAGTGCAAAACAACGAAAGGCACCAAAAGGATGGAAACTATGACGTAATGTGCCCCCAGTTTACGAAAAAGGTCCAAGAGAAGAGCCAGGAAATTATCGACCAATCTGCCTAACGTCAGTCCCTTGTAAGGTTTTCGAGTCTATAATTGCGGATAACACTGATAGAAACAACTTGTCAAAAATCAACAGGGTTTCAGACAAAACAAATCCTGCCTACCAAACCTCTTGGAGTTTTTTCATAACACGCTTGGTATTTACAACGGTAGTAAAACAATAGATATACTCTACTTAGATTTCCAAAAGGCCTTTGACAAAGTTCCACACGAGAAACTAATGACAAAAGTTAGACTTTTAGGAATTGTAGGAGAACTAGGAGACTGGATCGAAGACTGGTTAACCAATAAAATACAGAGTCGTAATAAATGGTAAAGAATCAGAATGGGCAGATGTGACTAGCGGAGTTCCTCAGGGTTCTGTTCTTGGCCCGCTCTTGTTTTTGCTTTACATCTTTGATTTTGATGTAGGTAGCAACAGCAGTAAGTTAATTATATTTAGAATAATTCACCTTTACCAAAAGAGAAGTAGCAACGGCAATTATTTTATCATTTTTAGAATAATTCACCTTTACCAAATGGAATAATTCACCTTTACCAAATGAGTAGAGAAAACCCTCTTGTTTATAATATATTTTCCTACATACTAGCTTTGGTACAATCCATACTTACTTTTAATAATGTCCATTTTTTAGATCCTAGAAATCATAAATAAAACCCCAAAACAATTACTCTAGTAATGAAGTTGGATGAAGCTAGGTAATTTCGAAGAGATTTGAGAGGAGAAGGGTCATGTTTTGGTGGCGCGTCTCTTCTATTTTGGCGATGCACTCGATTATAAGTGTAGAAGAAGGGAAAAAAAGGAAAATAGGGCCTGTGATTCTCGAAAATGTGCATAATACTCTTTATTTGCAGAGTATCAACATTCATATTTAGCTAAGGAGCAATGTCACTGTCCTTTACAACAACAACAACAACAATAATAATAACAACAATAATAATAATACTTGGAGAGGAAAGCAGTTTTCAAAATTGGATAGTTTTATTTACGATGAATACAATGTTTCCATCGTATTCTGTAACTGATATAGGCTACTGTATTCATCGAAAATAAAACTATCCAAGTTTGCTACCTGCTTTTATCTCCAAGTATGACGAACAATGGTGTGATACAGGCAGAATGGAGTAACCTAGAAAATTAGTTATCAGAAAAATAGAGAAAATTCTGTACAAACTGAATGCCACTGATGCAGCTGTAACCTTCAACACCACAGTTTAAAAGAGGGTCTACTACCTCTTTCTAATAATAATAATAATAATAATAATAATAATAATAATAATAATATTTGTGTGGAACAACGATAGGTTACAGTTAATACACTCAATGTTAATTTAGACTTCAAAACTGGCCTTATATTAGTATGCTTCGGAACGGTATGTAACATGTCAAGTGCAGGGACCTGAAGTCTCTACCTCTCATATAGTCCCTCATTTTTAAATGTTTGAGCATTACACTAGTTATGATAATAAACTATAGCTAAATATCCATAAACAAATCAGAGCTTAGAATTCTAGAGAAGTCTGTAGACACATTGTTACATTTATAATTGGATTTGGTCTTGACAAACGTGAACTCAAAATAACTAATTACTGACTTGTTGATGATCAAGACATTGTACCACATGACTCAAAACATTATTGGACCAACATAATATTCTTCTTCCTCGTAGCGACGATATTATATGATTTGACAGAAATATACTATCTTCCTTTTCAACTCTATCTGAAACAAAATCCCAATGATAAAACTCATCTCAATAAAAAATGATAAAAGAAAAAGATGGCAGAGAAATAAGGGCACCGTTATAGTATGTGGCCTACCTTTTGAATGTGGCCTACAAAACTATATCGCTGTTATAGTATGTGGCCTACGTTAAAAAGCATATTGTAAGGAAGTATAATAGCTGCCTAGTAGTAGATACTTATAGAACTGCTGTTAACAATTAAAGATACTGTATTAGCATGTTTAGTAACAGGTGGTTAAAGTAACAGGTAGTTAAGGAATTGCTGGTTTAGTAAGTGCTTGTTTGTGATTCTACTTCCTTTTTAGGAAAAAGAAAGCAACCTTAATTTCTTTACGATGAAAACAACTTCGTTTATTAAACTAAACCCTTCAAAGATGTTGCTCAGATCATTTTATTTAACAGTTGCTGCCAGTGATAAAATTGCAATGTTATATTTACGAGAGAACGGTATCCTACAAGTTCAGGAGTCATGTGAGAAATGTAATGGTCGCTTGAGACTAGCAAACAAAAATCTCGTGGACAAGATAGAATGGTTTGGAGATGCAAACGAAAAGGATACCAAGCAACCAAATCTACTCTGACTGGGAACAAGTTTTTCACATATACAGATCTGAATAGCAAATTAAATAGTTGCCTCTCGTTGTGCAAAATTATGGAATTATTGTATCTGTGGACCCTTGACATGGGAGTGCATACAGTGCAAACTATTACAGTTAAGTCTCCAACGACAATAGTGGATTGGCTTAATTACTGCCGTGAGGTAGGCTCAGCAAAAGTTTCGGTTAGAAAAAGGGGTCAAATGAAGGACACCGAATCTTCACCAGTACAAATAGATGAGGCGTGCTTCGCTGGTCGCAGAAAATACAGTAGGGGTCGCATGTTAAGACGGAAATCATGCACCAGAAGAGGAAGCTGAAGAAGAAATTATTGAGAACAATCGCAATCATGGACTAAGAATCGATGGGCCATGGGTGTTCGGGTTGATTCAAGGACGAGTTGAGAGGTACTTTTATGTGGAGAAGTGAAATGCTGAAACTCTAATAATACCGATATTCCAAAGGGAGGTGGAAGCTGGTTCACTGATCCACTCCGACGAGTGGCCTACATATCGCCAACTTCATCATTTAGGATTTGAACATAAGACTGTTAATCATCGGCACCATTACGTTGACCCAGCTACTGGTGTTCATACTCAAAGAATTGAGAGATCTTGACTGGAAAGCAAATTCCGTATTATGAAGAAAAAGCGTGGAGTCCCAATTCATCACTTCCAAGACCATCTTGATGAATACTGCTGGCGATTTTCAAAGGGAGCTGATGCCAACTTATTTATATGCATTCTTGAGGATATCAGAGAAATTTTTAATGATTGAAAATTTAATTAAATTTATTTTAAAATGTTAGCATTTATTTTATAATTTTAGCATATTTTAGAATCACTCCCATGTAAATTATAGATATATTTTCAAAAATTAATAAATGTGAAAAATAATAAGTTTCAGTAAGTTGCCTATTACTTACCGGGTGTTTCGAAAACTAGAGCGGGTCCCCCCCTCCACAGAACAAATGGAAAGTTATGAAGTTTTCTGCTGTAACCTATCTCCAAGTACATTACCTTAAGTTTCTATTAAGCTATTTTTCATTTTACATTTCTCGTATTTTCAGACTGAGTGACGGAGTTAGATACAGCCATGGCTAACGATTCGGAGGAAATCAGATGGATTGACTGAATCCGGGCTATAACCTTCAGAGAGGCCAGGGATGCTGGCACATCCTTCATTTCACGTTCCTGGATAGCTAAATACATTAAAAGAGATGAATCCTTTGTTAAAAGAAACTGGAACAAAAATCCACATGACTGTCATCACGAAAAGAGTGAGAATCTTGGAAGGCCTAAAGTCCTTTCTCAGGAGTCAAAAGACAACACAGCTGAGGCAGTGGGTAGACCAAGAAAGTCTTTACGTAAATTGGCACTTGAACTAGAAACAAAAATGGGAAAGAAGAGAAGTTATAGTGCTGTATATTGTGAGTTGAGAAATTCTGGTATCAAGCCATTTCATGTTATCAGCAAGCCCAACATCACTCAGCAACAGAGAGAAGACTGTGCATGGTTTTGTGGTTCATTTCTTAAAGATTGGGATGAAGCTGACTTTCTCCATGTTGCCGCATCAAATGAATTCTACATTTACACAGTCAGGGAGCCAAATCATAAAAATGACATCATTTGGGCTACAAAGTTAATTTGATGATGTCAGCGATGACGTGCGCCATCGCCAAGTTGTGAAATTTATTTAATGTTTGGGAATTTTTCTCTGCTTCACAGCCAAATGGTTAATGTGGATCATCAAAGAAAAAGGACAGTCATGGAGTGGCGAATACTTCAGAGAAACTGTGCTTACTGGTGGAGTATTTCCTTTCCTCAAAGATCCTGAAAATGTGTTATCTGTTGGAGAAGTCACACATTTGCATGATAAGGCACCATGTTTCAAGGCTCTTCAGAAACAGGAGCTGCTTCGAAACACTGGTATCGATTTCTTATTGTCAAGTGAATTTCCAGGTAGCTCCCCGACCTTGATGTGTGTGAAAACATTGGTAGTTTCTTAAAGGATCGTGTTGAAGTGTGCACAGTGAACTATGATGGTATACCAAGCCTCAACGACCTGCGAAGAGAGGTGACCGAAGTGCTCAGGGAAATGGAGTTTGAGTCTCAGCTTTTTTGCGATTTGCTGAAATTATACCCCTCAAGAATGCAGGCTGTGGTACAGGCAGATGGAGGCCACACAAAATATTAAATACTCAGAGAGAAACTTAAATAAATGCCTCTTCTGAATTACTTTTGTTTTTGTCCATATCAATTTTAGTTTATGTTGTAGAGGGTGGGGGTGGGGGACCTCTAATTTCGAAACACGGTATATATCTATAAATATATTCTTACTGAGGTAGGCCACACTGAAACCGGGTAGGCCACTTACTATAACAGAGTAAAAAAGGTAAGCCACATACTATAACGGCACCGAAATAAGCTATTACTTACTCTTTCGGAAGAAGCTCAGTATAAACTGATAAAAAAAATAATGAAAAGGAATTTGAGATTATCAACAAGTGTAGTATGGACATTACTGACAAACAATACATTATGAGAAGAGAGATGCGGTTACAAAGAATGGAAAACAAACAAAGTAAAAAAAAAATTAAAGGGTCCCCCTAGATAAGTCCTCATTGCGATTGTGGAGTGGATATATACACACATGAAGTCCATTGTTGATACGCACGACGCTTATTTGAAGTATATGAAAAACATGTAATAAGTCGGGCTAGACTAACCATGTCATCACAGATTTACTGGCAAAGTTTGAATGGTGAACAAACGGAGTATCAAAAATAAGAAGCAAATGAGAACTTCAAACAGTTTTTACTTTATTGTCCAACATAATTATAATTATACATGGAACAAAGTTAGTTCCTTGCAGCGGCCATGTAAAGAGGCTAAGGATGAATTACTAGTTTTACTTGAAAAAGGTCTGTATATAAAAGAAGCCGATAGCAGGACAAAATTAATCAAAAACATTATTAAGTTACAATCATGAACAAACCAGGACGAACTAAGTAACCGTTGTAAGGATCATGTAGTCGTATTACTACTACTAACTACCTCTGTCCCTTATCTTTGTTCAATTTTCCAAACATTCAAAACAAAAGCTGCTCAAAATCCTCTAAACCAAGAATACGGAAGGCTACATCTGTTTATTCTTGTTGGTAAATATTAATTCTGTGTAAATCCTAACCTTAAATACCTAGAATGCCGTGTCCTGACCTAGCCCGACCGTACCTTCATAACATAACATAGCCTACTACCTACCTAGCCTAGTTAGTAGCTAGGTAACTGGTTATTTTATAGGTAGGCAGTGTCACGGCAGGCTACTATTTGACTATTTAACCGGCATTTCTGATAGGCTACTCATGCGTATTCCATTATTTTCGGACTTTGGTTTGATATATATAGCAGTTGCCAGTACGGCTAGCCTATACTACCTAGCTACAACTAAGCCCCACATCATAAACTAGGAATTGGGTAAACAACCGACTGGACTGGCCAACTCACCGACTACCGCGTTTTTGGCCACCCTCCGAAAAAGTACTTTAACACGTCTGGACACCGGAGATGGTCATCAGTCATGAGTTGTTGGTGGTGATAGCTGGAGCTCAAGACCTCCACTCAGTAGATCTAGGGTACTTATCTGCGGTGGCCTATACTATGGCAGTTGCGGTTTTTCAATGCAGTATTACCTCCTGAACAAGAATTTAAATAATATTTATTCGGACGACTGTAATTAACCCCCAGGGGCCAGTACTAAACACGGCGAAATACATTGGACGCCCCAATCCCCAGTGGATTTCGTATCCGCGGTTACGTTCCTTGCAGTCCTTGTGGAGTGCTTCTGTAGAAATACCCTCTACTCTCCTTTCGCAGTACCTGAGTATTTTCTCCAAAGTTAGAAATTAAGGCCTTATTTTAAGATTTAAACAGAGGGTAATGAAAAGTGTGGCCAACGCAGTGCACACTACCCCCATGACGCTTTCAAAATTTTTACTTACAATTAAAAATGTTTAGAAGATTGATGCCATTTCGATGTTTGTGGAGTTGCTTGTATCAATCTGCACACCAATAGACGCTGGGGCACTTTCATCACAACAATCGTAAACACGACTTCTAACCACTACTTATCCAAGGGAACTACGGCATTTTGTGCTCTTTAATTGTTTATCAGTGTTGTCAATTGGTATGTGTTTACCCTCCAAACCAGGTATAAGACATACACAAAACTGGGGAAATAAGTGAAATTAGCGTTATCTATTTGTAATATATATAACAACTAGAATTCATGGAAACGGTTTGTAAATGCATTGGCGTATGTGTGAAGCGCCACTAGATTGGCAACGATGAGTCATTTTTGTCGCTTCGTCTGCTTGTAAATACATCAGAAATATTTGTAATTTTTCTGGGTTAATTTGGTTGCAAAAATGGGATAATAGATATGAATTAAATAAACATTTTGAAGTAACAAAGTAAAGTTAAACTAAATAATGAGTAAAGTAAACAATTAAGGGAATAAAGCTTTGCACTTATATACAGTGTGAGTCGTCTCTGCTCGAACTAATGTGTTTGTGGAGTGAGTGCTTAGGAACCAGGAACAGCAATGTGGTTCAAGTGCAATTTGGAGTGAGTTAAGACCAAAATGTGTATAATTACAACAAATATGCACTGTGGAGTTTCAGTTGTGATGGCAGTAAGGATAAAACCACCGATTACAAGGTAAAAATGAATTCAGTTCAAACCATGACCCCAGGAATAAAAAGTTTCATACTTTCACTAATATAGGCAACAAAATGTTGTTTTATTGTGCTGATTACAACTGCAATCTTGAGTAAGATCAATAAACGTTACATATATACGCTAATGAGTGCTGGGAAGGCTGGGAAAGATGGTGGATTGTCTGTGGTTAGAACGGCCAGTCACGCGATTGCCGCCATATTGGATTTCAAAACTGCCTGGAAAACATATTTTACGAAGAGCTCACATGCTTATTTTAGTTCATATGGGGCTTTCATATATCACATTATGTTGATGAAACTTCAATCTTTTGAATGGTATGCTCATAGTTGTAATTGTATTCTTGTTTCACCAATTAAATATCGAGTGAATAAGGCCTGGCCACGCGATGACGATGGATCGTCTGCGGTTGTTTACCCTAGCTACAGATACTGGATCTAGGGTAAACGACATGTTTTCTCGAAAAAGACCACTTTTTTTCACCAACAATACCATTAAATCTTTAAGCATGCCATTCAAATGACTGAAGTTTCGTCAGCAAAATGAGATACCTATAGGCTAGGGTAAAGCGCCACTGTGCAGCCACATGACCACCTGTATGGTTGCGCCATCACCTTTCCCAAAAAATAGCTTTAACACTTCCAGTCAGAAGCCAACCTCCGTGGAAGCAACACCTCGAGACCTCTCAAAGTAGTAAGTGTTTTCTTCCAAGGTAGAAATTAAGCAGAAGTTAATGAAATTCTAGCCATGCGCAGTGTTAACTTACCTCCATGACACTTTGAAAATTTTTTATTAAAACAAACCTAACATATAGAAGAGTGATGCCATCTCGATGTTTGCAGAGTCACTTGTGTAGACAAACTTCCATTTCCTGTGCTAAATCCGCACACCACTTGTACCCATAGACGCTGGGCCACTTTCTTCACAACAGTCTTAAACGACGATGGTGTTTACGCTTGCGACCTGGGAAACCTGACGATTGTTCAAGAAGAAGAAGAAGAATAGTGGGCTAGATAACATTTAAATAAATAGTTAAACACCAGAATAAGGTTATGATTTGCATATATTTTTTACATATTCATGATAATTCATTTGAAAATATTCGTTGTTGTAAAAGTAACCAGATTCCTGACACAAATTTCATTGGTTTTAATGTGAACATTAGCTACGGTGTTGTTCGCGCTTTCCTATATTTTTATCAGTGTTGCCAATTCTTTTGTGTTTACCCTCCAAACTTGGAGATAAGACTTATACAAAACCATGTAAATAAGTGAATTTAGCATATCTAGTTGTAATATATATATACAGGCAGTCCTCGGGTTACGACGGGGGTTCCGTTTTTGAGACGCGTTGTAACCCGAAAATCGTCGTAAGCCGGAACATCATCAAAAATCCTAAGAAAACCTTACATTTAATGCTTTGGGTGCATTAAAAACTATGTAAACTGCATTCTTATTGCATTTTTCATCAAAAAGACCTTCAAATATTGATAATTTTGCATTTTTGGTGTCATATTTCTTGTGCCAGATCAGCATTGTAGGCGTCGTAACCCTGGAACATGCATCGTAACTCTGGAAATAATTTCTGATGAATATAATTGAAAAGCGCCTTAACCTCAGAACGTTGTAAGCCGAACCCGTAGTAACCCGGGGACTGCCTGTACACAGATATTAGAGTAATTTTATCATTATTACATTACAATGATATCTAGAATTCATGGAAACAGTTTTTAAAAGCATCGATGTATGTGTCAAGTTCCACTAAATTGGCAACAATGACTTGCTATTCCTGGCACGCATTAAAGATTACATTTGTTTCAGCCGTACAAATATTAGAAATTAAAAACAAATGATTTCAGCCATACAATTATTGAAAAAAGTCAAAATAGTAATATAGACTTAAATATATGAAAAGCAAAAATGTACAAATTTTTTCTCATAAACAATTCGCTAAACCATCGTCTGCTTGACTCGTGGATTCTGGCTGCCAGATGTACAATAAGGCTGAAAAATTATTCCTGCCATGGCTTTACTATTTTTGTACATGAACTTCCCTGCCAGATATATACTTAGCTATAGTCTCCGACGTTCCGACAGAATTTCAAATCTCGCGGCACACGCGACAGGTAGGTCAGGTGGTCTACCTTCCACCCGCCGCTGGTGGCGGGAGTATGAACCAATCTATCTCTCCAGCCAGATTTTTTTTCTGTCGCTGAAGCGATAACAACTTTGTCGTTCTTCCCGATATATTCTTCATTTCTCGCTTGCCTGGAGATTGATTTGAACATTTTGGTGACGTATTCGCTCTATGTTGGCTTGGCATACGCTTATTGTGGACCGTTATTGACTTTGCGCTGGATTTTCCTGTAGAATGTCTGATTTTGATTCTGTTTCCAAAACTCCGGTTTTGTTTAGAGTATGTGTGACCGATGGATGTAAGGTGAGGTCCCTACCGAAAGCTGCGGTGGACCCTCACACTTTCTGTGTTAAATGTAGGGGGAATGAATGTTCGTTTAGTAACCCGTGTCAAGAGTGTGAGGTTTTGAACGAAGATGGGAATATAAGGCTCTTTCTTCTTATATTAGGAAACTTGAAAGGGATAGGGTACGTAAAGCTTCTTCAAGGAGCGAGCAGGTCGAGAATGAGTGGAGACAATGAAAAAACTAACATTTTTTTTTTTTTAAAAAAAATTGATAAGTTTTTCAAGAACCTTCCTCCCAGGTCTCAGCTCCTGCTCCCGCACCGAAGCCGTAGATTCGTCTTCGGAGGCGGCGGCCTCAAAGCTTCCTTGTGTTCTAAGGAAGACAAGAATCTTCGTACTGAGCAAGGTAAGAGTGTCAGTGATGATAAGTGCAGTGTACCCAGTGATGTGGAGGGTGCGTCTGACCGGCTCCTTAGTGCCTCCAGGCCTAGACCTCTTCCAGACTCCCAGTTCCAGTGGAGGAGGAAAGTCGAAAGCCGCAGGAGGGCTAGGGAGAGCCCCCACCGTTCAGGTCTCCCCTCGGCAGATCCTGAAGTTTCGCTCCCAGGCTGCCTTGGATCGTAAGAAGAAGAATATTCTTCGCCAGTGTTTTTCGTCATCCTCTTCTCCTTCGCCGAAGCGTGGGTGGAGCTCTAAGGAGGCGTCACGCCCGTTGAAGAGGGCTGCGGAGGCTCCCTCAGTACGTTAGCGTCCCAGATCCCAGAAGACTTTTCTGATGTAGCTTCCTTGCAAGCAAAGAAGCCTAGGAGATCCGGTGATCGCCCTCCTTCTCCCGCGCCTCGCGCTGAGCTTGCTTCGGAAGAAGATCCTGGGGACTCTCCTTCTCGAGTACTAGCGGGCCTACAAGCTCAGATCACAGCCTTGGCGGACTCCTTGGCATCGAGATCGCGTAGAAGGAAGGATTTGTCTCTCCCGATCAAGAGATCGAGGCGCGTTTCGTCGGAAGAGCGCTCTCCTTGCAATCGGCGTTCTCCTTCTTTTGAGGATTCTTCTACTCATCGTAACATTTCACGAGAGGAACACCACTCCCGCTCGGAGGTGTCGAGACGCCATTCGACGGATAGGCGCTCCTTGGACTATGAAGATGATTTCCTCAAATCGGATTCCTGCCTCGGGGTAGACGCTCAGCCCCTTCTGTTTCTCCTTCTTCTAGAGTTCGTGCAAGAAGAGAGAGTCGTCTCAGGTCATAGAAGACTTGGTTCGTCTTCGCCGTCTCTTCTTTCTTCTCCTCGTCTTCTCAGAGAACCTAGGGAATGCCCTTCTGGAAGTAGGCGCACTTCTCCTTCCGACTACTGTAGTCGGGAGCGTTCGGATAACGTGACTGGTAGGCGCTCATCGCATTGGAGTTCGCTCCTCCCCTGTAAGACATCAAGAGTCTAGTAGGAGCCCTGCTCCTGGTAAGCGTCATTCTTTTAGTAGATGTTCTGGAGAAAGACACCTTGATCCTCGTTTGCTTCGTTCTCCTAGTAGGCGCTCTTCGTTCTCGAGACTCCTACCCTCTCCTCATCGGTCTCCTCTTGCTAGAAGTCAAGAACGCCTCAAGCGCCCTGCTTCTGTTAGGCGCTCGGAGCCTTACAGACGTTCTCCCCTCGGTAAGGACCAAGATCTCGCCGAACGCCCTGTTCCGTTTTAAGCGCTCGGAGCGTAGCAGCCGCTCTCCGCTTCGTAGGCATCAAGAGCCTCTCGAGCGCCCTGCTCCTGAAAGGCGCCCTATTTTTAGCAACGTTTCGCCGCTTGGTAGGCGCCAGGATTCCTCTAAGCGCCCTGTAACAGATAGGCGCTCGGCGCCTAGTAGCCGCTCTCCTCGCGATCGGCGCCAGGATCTTAGCAGGCGCTCTCCCTCTCGTAGTTTCCCTAGGGAATAGACGTGGTCTTTCTAGAGAATGGCGAGTTTAGAACAATTTTCGGATAAGCGCCCACCCTTCTTTTACAACTCGTCGTTCTCCTGTACGCCTTTCTACTTTGGAATCTTCTCCTCATTCAAGACGCTTTGTCTCCTTCATCGCACTGTACCCCAGCTAGGAAATCCATCTAAGGATTCTCATAAGGATCCTCATCCCCGTTCTCCTCCTCAAGAAGACAGGAAGCCTCTGAGGAAGAAACTAATACATCGGCAAGACAGTTTCTTCGTACAAGAAGCTCACAGAACTTCTCCTTCAGGAGTTCGGAGAGTCTTTGAGCCCTACTGCTCCTCCTTCTCCAACACTCGTTGTTCTCCACAGCGAAAGCAACGAAAGGATCTTCGTGTGTGAGAATGAAGCCGACTCTTTCTATAAGAAAGCGCTCAAGAGTTTCGGTTCATGGATGCGTACTAAAGAGGAAGCGGGGGAAACAATGTTTGCCTTCCCTCCGTCGAAGCTTTCAGGAAGGACAGGATTTTGGTATGAGACAGGAGAACCCTTGGGACTGGGCCTTCCGTCTTCAGCTGACGCAGATTTTTCGGCACTAGTAGACGCCACTAGAAGATCAGCTTTTGAATTCGGCCAGAACAATGTGGCCAATGAATGAAATGGATCACATTCTAAAAGGCATTTTTAGAGTCTTGGAAGTTTTCAACTTTCTCGATTGGTCCCTCGGAGTCCCTAAGCCAAGAAAACTCAAAGGACCGGACACGTTTTCTCCGGAGGATTTGAATTGTGTCTTATCCTGTATGGATAAATCGGTGAGAGATGGGGCCAGCGAAATAGCTTCACTGTTTTGGAGCAGGGGTCTTGAAGAAAAGATCAGTATTTTGCTCATTTTTAACAAAATCGTCTCACATGCTCAGAGGATCGTCTTTGCTTTTTGCCCCGCTCTCTACACAGCTGTTTCCTAAACACCTGGTCAAGACATTTCGAAGGCTCTCTCTGCCAAAGCTACGCAGGACCTTCTAGCACAGTCTGCAAGAAGCCGCGCCCTACCTTCAGACTAAGACAAAGAAAGCTAAGCCGACCTCTCAGGAACCCTTTCGAGGGCATCTACCTCTAGATCCTCTTCGTTCAGAGGTCGGAAACCAAACAGAAGAGGGAGGACTTTTTACGAAGTCAATCAAACCTCCCAAGTAAGACTCAAGTCCTTCAGACAACTGTAGGCGCCAGGCTTTTACAGTTTGCAGAAGTCTGGGCCCGGAAAGACGCAGATGCCTGGACCCTGTCTATTTTGAGGAAGGGCTATTCAATCCCGTTCTTTTCGAGGCCTTCCCTTGACGAATACCCCGAGGGAGTTGACGGCCAGATACATGGAAACCATCATGAATCAAGCCCTCCGACTAGCGGTAGACCAGATGCTGGAAAAGGAGGCGATCGAACTAGTGGCAGATCATCTTTCGGCAGTCTTTTATCAACCGCCTGTTTCCTAGTTCCAAAATCCTCAGGAGGATGGAGACCGGTGTTGGATGTAAGCGCCCTGAACTTCTTCGTCGAAAAGAAGAAGTTCACGATGGAGACCACTGCCTCGGTGTTAGCAGCACTCCGTCCAGGGGACTGGATGGTGTCCTTGGACTTACAGGACGCTTACTTCCACGTACCAATCCATCCTTCCTCGAGGAAGTTTCTAAGATTCATGATGGGGGGAAGAATCTTCCAATTTCAGGGCCCTGTGTTTTGGCCTCTCCACGGCCCCCCAAGTCTTTACGGCCATCATGAGGAATGTGGCACAATGGCTTCACCTGGAAGGGTGAGGATTTCGCTCTATCTCGACGATTGGCTTATAAGGGCCAATTCCAGAGATCGTTGTCTGAAGGACTTGAAGAAAACCCTGGATTTTGACTTATTCCTTAGGACTTCTGGTCAATCTGCAGAAGTCAAGTCTGATTCCCGCTCAAGAGTGCGTTTATCTGGGGATCCAGATGAACTCTCTGATTTTTGTTTTCGGGCTTTTCCGTCACAGGAGGATAGCCCACGGGGAGGGGACTCGAAAAAGTAACAACCTTCTAGGGAAAGAAGTATGCACAGTGAGGGAGTGGATGAGTCTGCTGGGGACGCTCTCCTCACTGGAGCAATTTGTTTCCTAGGAAGGTTGCACCTGAGACCGCTCCAATTCTTTCTTCATCGGAATTGGAGTCGTCCTTCTCAGGATTTGAAGTTCTCCCTGTCAATTACTCTTCAAATCAAGAAGGAGTTAGCATGGTGTGGGCGGATCCCGACAAGTTTCTCGCAGGGACTGCCTCTTCAATCCCAGAAACCCAGCCTGGTGTTGTTCTCCGATGCGTCGGAAACAGGTTGGGGGGCGACTCTGGGAACCAAGGAGGTGTCAGGAACCTGGATGGGGGACCAGTCTTCCTGGCACATCAACAGGAAAGAACTAATAGCCGTGTGGCTTGCTCTGAAGGAGTTCGAGTCAGATGTGACAGGAGCAGTTGTGCAAATAAACTCGGACAACACCACGGCTCTGGCATACATCAGGAAACAGGGGGGGACGCATTCCTTCTCTCTGTACGAAAACAGCAAGAGATCTTCTTCTGTGGACAGAAGAAAGGGGATAAAACTTCTCACCAGAATTCGTACAGGGAGAAAGGAATGTAAGGGCAGATCTCCTCAGCAGGAAAGATCAGGTCCTTCCCACAGAGTGGACTCTGCACCAAGATGTTTGCCAGAGCCTTTGGAAGTTGTTGGGGGCAGGCCTCTCTTAGACCTGTTTTGCAACTGCAAGAACAAAAGAAGACTGGATCTGTATTGCTCTCCCCCATCTCGGATCCAGGAGCAATAGGGATAGACGCCCTCCTACTCGATTGGAAAGGACTCGATGTATACGCGTTTCCCCCTTCAAGATTCTTGGGGTTTGACTTTAAAAAAGTTCGCAGAGTCAGATTCCGCGAGGATGACTTTGATAGCTCCCTTTTGGCCAGCACAAGATTGGTTTCACAGAGGTGCTGGAATGGCTATGGATTTTCCAAGATCCGCTTCCTCTAAGGAGCGATCTACTCAGACAGCCCCACTGCGACAGGTACCACAAAACCTCCCCGCTCTCAGTCTGACTGGCTTCAAGGACGGTGCCAGAAACTGGTCAGAGCGAAAGGCTTTTCTTTTGTCAGCAGCTGCTAAGGCATCGCTAGAGCGAGAAAGGTCTTCCACATTACGAGTTGTACCAATCGAAGTGGGATGTTCTTCAGAAGATGGTGCAAGAGGAATAACGTTTCCTCTTCCAGTACCTCTTGTGAATCAAATCGCAGACTTCTTTTTATTCTTAAGACAAGAATGTGGCTTAGTCGTTTCGACGAGTTAAAGGCTATCGTAGTATGTTTGGCGAATGTCTTCAGGCACAGGGGCCTCAACTTATCGGAAGATAAGGACCTACAGGACCTTATTAGGTCGTTTAATACAACGAAAATGCAGTATCCTAAGACACCTAGCTGGGAATTTGGATGTAGTCCTTCAATTCCTTGGGTCCTCTAGGTTTGAACCCCTAATTCAGCCTCATTCAGAGACCTTACCAGGCAAGACTCTGTTTTTTGATGGCTCTAGCTTCCGCCAAGAAGTGAGTGAGCTTCAGGCGATTGATGGTAACTGTGGGTTTTAGGAGGACTCTCTCATTTGCTCTTTCCTTCCTGGTTTTCTTGCAAAGAATGAGAACCCATCAAGTCCATGGCCCAAGAACTTCGAGATTCGTGGGTTATCTTCTTTGGTAGGAGAAGAAACCGAGAGAACTCTTTGCCCAGTGAGAATGGTGAAATACTACCTTAGAAGAAAGAGCAACTGAAAGCCAACCGAGAGGTACTGTGGTGTTCAGTAAAAGAGCCTACTCGTCCATTGTTTCGAAGAACGCATTGTCCTCTTCTTGAGAAGCCTCATCAAAGAAGCACACGGATCTGCAGAGAAGAACATCTTAGGCTTCTTAAAGTGAAAGCACACGAAGTAAGAGCCATAGCAACTTCTCTTGCTTTCAACAAGAATATGTCCGTGCGAAATCTGATGGAGACAACTTCTGGAGATGTCAGTCAGTGTTCGCGAAACCACTACTTACGTGATGTGAGAATCAATTACGAAAAAATGCTTCGCCTTGGGCCCGTACGTATCTGCGGATTCAGTGCTGGGGCAGGGAGCTGGAACTCATCCTGTTTAGTAGTATAAATTTTTTCCCCCTTGTATTTGTTGTTGTTGGTTGCCTTAAAGAGGATGCATGAAGGCATCTCTTTAGGTCGTAATACTAATCTTTAGTAGTTTGGTTAGGTGGTCTGATGAGTGTGGGCTCCTTTGCAGTAGTAGTGGTTAGGACCTGTTAAGATAGGGACGAACTCCCTTTAACAGGATCCGACTTGGATTCTACACACAGGGATCACATATCCCAGTGGTAGATCCGAGAGTCTTTCAGCATCAGGTCACGTCCTAGCTGTAGCTCTCCAGGCAACGCAGACTCAGAGATAATATCAATGAAGTCTTCTGCCTGAACAGGTAAGACCAAGTTGTTATTTATATCCTACAACATCAGTTGTTTCTTATCTCTCCTTATTACTTTAGCTGTCTCTTACCCTCCACCAAGGGTGGCCAATCAGCTAAGTATATCTGGCAGGGAAGTTCATGTACAAAAATGATATTGTTAAACTACAATAAAGTTTTGTACATACTTACCTGGCAGATATATACGTCTAATGGACCCACCCAGCCTCCCTCAGGAGACAGGTGAAAGAGAAAAAATCTGGCTGGAGAGATAGATTGGCGGTTCATAACTCCCGCCACCCAGCGGCGGGTAAGGTAGCCACCACCTGACCTACCTGTCGCGTGTGCCGCGAGATTTGAAATTCTGTCGGAACGTCGGAGACTATAGCTAAGTATATATCTGCCAGGTAGTATGTACAAAAACTTTATTGTAGTTTAACAATATCATATTTCAAGTGGAATTTGGAGTGAATTAAGAACAAAGTGTGTATAATTACAATCACATAAGCACTTTGGAGTTTCAGTTGTGATGGCAGTAAGGATAAAACCACCGATTACAAGGTGAAAATGCATTTCAGTCAAAACATGACCCCAGGATTAAGACGTCTCACACTTTCGCTAGTATAGGTAGGCAACAAAATGTTTTATTGTGCTGATTAACACTAAAGTAGAGCCTCAGGTTACGAAATTAATCCGTTCCGAAGCGGCCTTTGTAACCTGATTTTTTCGTATCTAGAACTATGTTTTTACATGTACAGTGGACCCCCCGTATTCGCGTTCTCCAGATTCGCGGACTCACACATTCGCGATTTCTCTCGGAACGTTTCCCTCCCGCATTATTCGCGGAAAATTCACGCATTCGCGGTATTTTCTATGATAATATCCACAAAATTCCTGGTTTTTTTTTTTATGAATTTCATCATAAAATGCACTTTTTGTGATAAAACTATTAAAAAAACCATGTAGGAAAATTTTTAGTGGGTTTTACTTGAGTTGTAACTTACAAAATAGGTCTGTTTTTAGCATTTTTATAGGGGTTCCAAACATTCGCGGATTCTAACTATTCACGGGGGGGTCTGGTACGCATCCCCCGAGAATACGGGGGGACCACTGTAAATTGCCTAATTTATTCCAAGCCCTACAAAAACACCACAGTAAATTTTATAATGAAGCTAAATTGACCAGTAAACAATGAAATACAAACAATTTGGATCATTCAACACCTAACCTAACCGTGACTGTATCTGTAAATAAAGTGTATTAGTGTACAGGGTACAAGGAATACTGTACGTACACGTACGTGCATGTGTAAGTGTTTACATAATAAAAATATGGAATGTTAGTCCATATATATAAAAGTCTAAAACTAAAGAGGTCAACCAGATTGCTTGCAGGAATGTGATCAGACTAGAGACGCTAAAGATGACGTATACAATAAGTATGTAGGCTAAGTTGACATGCCGTCATCTGTGGTCATTCATTTGTTTTGAAACAGTCCAAGCTCCCTGCTTGAGACAACTACCGCCTACGTGATCTGTAGCGTGTCTCATTTGATTGTGTGTTCGTATGAAACTATGTCATTGTATGCATGTTCATATGTTCGAACTACTGTCTGTTCCTTCATAACTTGTAACAGAGATGGTAAACAAGGAGAAGAGTTAGACTATCGTCATTAGAAGACCTGTACCTCTTTACCTAGCTTTATCATGTAGAGGAATAGGATTAGCCATCATCATTGGCAGAAGCGATCAAGCTATCGTCATAGAAGACTTGTACAATCATATCTGATCTTCAGCATGTAAAACTTCAAGAATATATCTATTTTTATACTTAGTGTTTTCTACAAGAACTCACCGAACCATGAGTTTAACACATCGTCGTAAAGATAATACCGACTTCGTAAGTGATCTACAAAACCCCAGGACACTCCGTTGAAGATGGAAGTGCAATACCAACCGACTTAGCGTATAGATTATCGCTAGTCTAACATTACCTCATAGGGCGCCTTATCATACAAGGCACAAGCCCTAATATTTGGTGGCCAGCGTACCAGAAGAACTCTACAACGTCCTACGAAGAAAAACCAGAATAATAAATCATGTATCATAAGAAGTCAACGACGACGGAAGCAGCAGATTCTTCAAGCAACATAGTATCATCGTTAGTGAGCGACTTCAGAAAACAATAAGAACTCTTCACGACGACGAAAGCAACAGATTCTTCAAGCAACTTAGTATCATTGTTTAGTGAATAACTTCAAGAAACAAAACCGACGTGTCTTTTTCCTACGACAACGCAAGCTTCGTCTCTCATTAGAATCATTCAGAAAACATCGTTAGTGAGCGTTTCCGGCACTGCAAGAAACAAACCGAACGCGTCTGCAGCATCGGATCTTTCAAGGGCTCGAATCATCGAAACAACGCGCACTGGGGGGAAACTGAAGCCAAACCAGGTCATCCGCTAAATAGAGAAGGAGGACCAGGCCGTGTGTCGTTATCGGAACACCGTGACTTCCCACAAAAGCAGCTAAGTACAATTTTTTATTCATTTGGGAGTAACTTTGAGTGTTTCCTTTGCAGGTCGAATTTCGTTATTCCTGTGGCTGAAGTTACGAGACGTTCTTAATCTTACTTTTTTTACAGAAATTATCTACATCATTGAGATTTCGCTACTGCGAGTTTTTTATCTTTGAGTGTCTGTTTCCAGAAGTTCTACTGAAATATCATAATCATATACTATGTTAATTTTATCATTTTGGGTGATTATTAATCCCTTACGTAACAAATCATATTAAACAGTGAATATGCGTTTACGCAGTGGACGTCTGTATTTATACAGATGCATGGATAGGGTCGTTAAGCACCGTAGTTGATTAGAAAACACACAAAAACAAGTGGAACACCCGTACAAATCTATATAAATTAGAGGTAACACTATTTCGGGTCATGACAATAAATGCTCGCCTTTGCAAAGTCCGATCGCAGTTTTAGCCTTGAGTTTTTTGATTTGTTATATAAAATATCGAACCTCAATGACTCAACTCAACTTTAAAAATATGGCTGGATTGCAAGGAATAACATGTCTGTAAAAAACTTTCATCAGGCTAAATGCGCTGACACCAGGATCCCTCACTATTTCAAATTTTAGCAAAGAATGAAGTACAAACAGTTAATATGGAATGCGTAGTGATAACTTGTCTTATTAGTAATCGCTCAGTTCCTAATAGTTCGTCATTCATTGCTTTATACGTAACCAGCAACATAATGCTAAAAACACACAATATGTTGTCGATGGTAATAAAGAGAAGGATCCTAATTATTACAAAAAGAATAGAAACAGTAGCCCGTTCAGAATTCAAACAAGCAAACTCGGTGACTGTGTCACCTAGTCAAGCGGTCAAGGTCAGTCAAAAAACTGCCGGAAGTGTTCAAAGCAAAAAGAAATTCAAACACCACAATAAGCGACTCTAGCAGAGTGGGGAAAAAGCGATGTTGGATCATACATCCCAAATACCTTTTTAAAATTAAAAAGGAATTTCCCTATGCATCACACGACGACCGTATAAAGTAATCAGAGCAGGTTTTCGTTTTTTTTTAATACATAAGTTATTATAGAGTAGTGGTGGATTAAGCCCGACTGTACGCGCCGTACAATTAGAATATCTTATTATTCCTTTAGTACAATTAATTACCAGTATTTTACGGACTCACCGTCTGTTGTTCGAACTTCCCTAATGAGAAGTCCGGATAAGCGAGCGTTTACAGATACCTCTATAACCGTATATACTCGCATATTCATGCGACTTTTGAAACCTAATTTTTGAAGCTAATTTTAAAGGGGGTCGCATCATAACACGCGGTATAAAATTAGCGTACCTTCTATGCTTTCCCAAATCGGCAGAATGCGATAGTTACTACTAGGAAAACAGTATAGATCTTTTAAAAAGTTCATGCCTTTACTTGTACTTCACTATATCCAGTGATATTGTATGCATTTCTCATATTACTATTGTATTTAAAATACAAAAGAGGCGATCGTCGCGCCATTTGCATTATTTTGGTTTATACAGCATGTTTTAACTAATTCTAGTCTAACCATCTATAATTTTCCAAATCAGTTTGATTAAGGCACAATACCGAAGGAATTTTACTTTTTTGTTTTACTCGGTAAAAAAAACATTTGTTACTTGAACTATTATTTTTTATTTTAGGATACGCAGTCAAGTGAATTTATTAAAGTAAAAAAAAATGCATAAAATTAATAAACTAAAAATCCTTCAAAGTCGCTCTCCGTGTCCGTACCATCAAATACTGCTCTGAATTCTTCGCCATCAAGGCAGTCTATTCGTCATCTTCCAGATCTTTGATCATTTCATCTTCATATGGAACGGTATAGTCTTGCCACCGTGGGCGAGCTCTCTGGCGTGGCTTTTAAAGATCTGCCCTTATGCTAATTTTACAATAGCAAGAACTGCCCGTGTTTGACAGACCTTTGATGTTCCTTGAGACAAACCCCGAGGCTATAATTATAAGATTATAAGGGGTTTTTCATTCCCAGGTACTTTAATCTCCTTCCTATTCGGCGCCCTGCTCTCTCTCTCTCTCTCTCTCCTAAATCCTCAGCTGTCCAAGCGAGAGCTTTTTTTTATGGACAACATAGGCCCGCATTTCGCATTTTCCATACCTAATTATTTTGTATACGATTGCCCTTTCTCGGCTGTGAAGTTGATGTCTATCCATGGCTGTGAGATACCATGGAATAACTTTGTAGGTCGTCAAAGTCACTCCACACTTCAGTCAGGCCAAAACTTTGCCATATCGCATTCAAGCAATATTCAGTCCATTGTTTCTTATCTTATTATTTTGTTTCAGAGAGAGAGAGAGAGAGAGAGAGAGAGAGAGAGAGAGAGAGAATCTGTTTGTATACGATTGTTTATTTTCTCACGTCGTCAAACTTACTCTGTTATGCTTTATTTTCATATTTCCTTGCTCACCAATTTATTCTATACCTACGATATTAAGAAATCAAGATATGTGTAAGAGAACTGCCTCCAGACTGTACAGTCAGTATGGATTTAAAGGCACGTGGAACTGGTTGAAATATTCGCAACAGCACCAAAATGAGATGCCATGGTATAGAAAAATCTGACTCCGTTTCTTGTTATTACATAAAAAACAAAAAAAAACTTTATCAATCGTGAAATTACGTAATTTATCTAGAATTCTGCATAACAGAAAAGATAATATTTGATATCTGTATTGGGGAAATGGTTTTATCTCTGTTGTTGTTATAAATTTGGCAGGATATGCGATCAAACAACGTGGGAGAACCAAAACAGTTGTTGTTAGTCGCAGGGGATATAAAAGTTGTGACAGCAGACAAGAAAGATTAACATTTTTCCAGAGATTAAAAGAGCTGAATTTTGTTTTGAAGCTATGTCAACCGCGTTAGTAAATAGGTATCATCTTCTAAAGAAATTTTTTTAAAATCTTTTCTTTTTGCGGAAGAATCTTCAAACCATTTTTGCATTGGCAAAGTAATGAGAAGGAATCATTCTATTCTTCATGTAATCAGTAAAATACTTACACTATTAACAAAACTAAAACTGCGTATTGTATGCCAAACACACACATCATCGTTAGCTTCGCGTGTTCGTAAAACGTTCATTCTAAGAAATTTCACAGAGTAGTATAACTAACACCTGATTGGTTTGGTTGGTTGGTAGCCATGGAGATCTGTTATCCAATGAATGCCCTCTGCTTCTGTTCTATTTATAGACATATGCCGTGGATGGCACTAGTTTTGAAACGTTACCATGTTCGTGATTTTCTGACTGCTGACGGCAAAAATTACTGCAATAATTTTCTTTATATAATTATTTCTTCGTGAAAACAATAATATAAATATCATTTTAACTTTAATGTGTAGTGGTATGAAAAATACCAGTGTCGTAGCGATGCGTCATCAATATAGTGGTATGAAAATACCACATGGTGTTGTAGCGATACGTAATCACGAAGCACCAAATCCTTTTCCCGGACCATCCTCAAAATTTTACGACTCTTCACTTCAAGAATCGATATGGTGAAAAATAAATATTATATAGTCATACTTATTGTTAAAATTCACAAGTTGAACTGGCAAAACATTTATTATATTTTGATTGTCATGTACTATATTTTTTTGCGTTTTACGGAATGTTTGTTTTGAAAATAATAGCTATTAGTGAACATGATATATAATCGTCCCACTATTTTGTTATAGGTGATCTTAGTTATCGCACATTCATTTACAGTATTATATTAATATTATTTACATAAACTGTAATTAATAAATAACAATAATGAAAACATAAAGGCAAAAAATGTTTTTGCTGCAGTAGTGATGTTTGTTTTGATTATGCATCTGACCTCACATTTCCGAAATCTGAAAAATTCCAAAACCGAAACATCGGAATGTGTGTACTGCACATTTTTTTAAAACACGCACACAATGTCTACACGTTTACTGATACCCGTTGGTGAAAGACTCAAATTACAGTATTTATTCCTGAGAGAGAGAGATGAGAGAGATGAGAGAGAGAGATGAGAGAGAGATGAGAGAGAGATAGAGAGAGAAGAGAATTTGATTTACGACTCAAAGGCGTGTTATTTTTAGCAATTATTTTATTATCTTGGGATTCTTTTTTAATCTTGAGATTTTCTATTAAATTCTCGAGATTAGTAAGAAAATTACCGTAACTTGACTAGCAGTCAGCACACATCTGAATGACTTGGCCATTAGCATGCAAACCACCAACCAATTATGAACTGACGCTCTCGGAAAAGGAACTCGCATGATACATGAGATACATGACAAAACCACTGTTTATTGGTGAAAAATTTTAATTTGGGGTTCGCATGATATGCGAGATCGCACATTACTCGAGTATATACGGTAGTTTATAAAAAAACATTGATCTGTATCTAGTGTAATTGTAAGATTCATCTAGGGGTATATACAAAATATTATCTTACATCCTGCAAAAATAAGGCGTGTTTATCAAGGAAAATACCTATAAACCTTCAAACATATTAAAATATCCGTTTGAACAAAAATGAGGACAGTTAATCAAATAATAACTTATATAAGGAACAATACAATTTTGTCTCATAAATCGTACATTGTTCAAATGACCCCACAGAATTCTTCTCCACAACCACAGTCGTACTTTGCACGCAAAATCTCGAGAAGCATGCACCCTCGAATGCCTTAGTGCGTGTAAAAGACTTTGCTGGGAAATGAAATTTTAATCCTTCCCGACACTCTGAAATATAACGAGTTTCCGCGAACAAAGCCCTAAAAGTATACATATCGTGGATACAGAATTGTTATAAATATCGCATTTTTTATTGTTGCTAATTTTTAATCACGCCCAACCAGTCGTGGGATGAATCTCTCTGATAATCTATCTAAAGTAATATCCGTAAAGTCATTCAAGCAGAGGTGAATTCAGCAGAAATTTTTTTTTATCTTTCACAACCTGAATACCAGGAAGTTTCTCCCACTAGCGAGTGATCTCTGGGAGAAAAACGGATGTCATTGAAAACAAAATAACGGTCTAAGGACAAACATAAAGCTATATACGTACCTTCGTGTAGAAACCCCAATGAAATTTCAAAATAAAGAATAAATGACGAAGTTGAAATATGTTAGTAATAGGAGTCATTAGGAAATCAAATAGCCCATATAATTTTTCCCTCAGAACGTCATGCCATAAAGATCGGACTTGGCGTATCTGCGTAGATTTCTGTCGCTTAAACAAGGAAACGACTTCCGATAGTTTCCAGTGCGATATACCGACGACATCTTATCTCTGTTAGGTTAGAATAAATTTTTTTTTCACCACTTGGACTTACTTAAAAGCTTTTACCAGATACCATTAACCTAAGTGATTGTACCTCATACTCCGTTTTTCAGCACACTCAGGGGACATTATCAATTTTTACTAAACGTATGCCTCCGGCTTACGTTGCGCCCCAATTACAATATAGTGTTTGGAGACTTTTAGGGGATAACCTACATGCCTATATGGATGATCTTGTAATCTTTTCTAATACCTTAGGAAGTACATTCACATAAAGTAGAGCTAGTGCTACAGAGACAAAGACAAATAATCTCAGAGTAAAATTATCTAAATGTGAGTTTTTTTTAAAACCGAACATGTTTTATCTAGGTTTTATGTGTCTCGGTCAAGGTCTTAAAAGTGGTCCATGGTAAGGTGTCGGCTATTCATAACTTTCCGTGGTACTTATTAACGTAAAAGGGGGAGATACAGCACTTTTGCGCTGTAGTGGGTATTACATCGTATGTAAATATGTAACTCTTCAATCATGACAGCTCCTTTAACAGATCTTACGAGAAGAACGTAGATTTATTATGGTCTGAAAAGCATCAACAGGCGTTCGATATCTTAAAAGCGGAAAATGCAGCTTACCTAACTTAAAAAATCCCTGATTTAAATAAGGAATTTTTTTTTATTGCAACAGACGCCCTCAGACCAAGGGTAAGAGGGTAGTACTTCAGTAATATGATAAACAGTTCTTTCCTACAGCTTTTTATTCACGTAAACTAAAGCCCTCTGAAAGTAAATATGCAGTAATAGGCAGGAAGGGCTAGTATCTTTAACTCACTGTACATTTTAAGTTCATATCTATGGCTATCCTGATAAAGTCCTTACCAGAACATGAGTCCTTTACCGAGTTTTTCAAAGGCTTTAATCACAGTCCAAAGGAACTCGGTGACAAATGATCATTCAGGTCTTTGGAGCCAAGATAAGATATCTACCTGGGAAAGCATTATCATAGCTGACGCTTATCATCCCGCAAATCCCGCACCATACTGCAAAGAACCATTAATTAGACTAAACCAATATAGAAATATCCGTGCCTATTGTTAAAACCGTATCTAAACAAGAAAATTCCTTAAACCAGAGATCGCGAGCATTGAATATCTGGGTCGGAGCGCAGAACTGTTCAAACTGAACAAAGCAAGAGTCAGCAGCAATAAGCAAAATAATAACACTTCGAACGAAAACATGGTCAGTGGCTAGGCAAAACAATAAACACTTCGAGCAGCACCCTAAAGCAAAAGTACATTTAAAGTATGTGTATCAAAAAATAATGTAATCAAATGTAATATTATATGTAGGTCTGTGACGAGGAAAACCCGAAGACACAGCAGATGACTAACGACCAGGTAGTAGTAATAATCTTTCTCATACCAATCGTCATAAACTGGTTGCATTCCGTCATCCAGGGTTCCCTCCATTTTTCACAGAAAGCCAAATCACTGTTTTCTGGCCTACAATGCTTACAGATATAAAAAGCACATATTTATGAGTGCTAAATCAGTAAACATGGAATTCACACATGATAATCTGACTCGGGTGGTGTAAATCAATAATAATCTCCTTAAACTCGTGTGTGAATTCCTTTCCATTAAGAAAACCAATAATATATTTTATCACCCAGAGTCAATCGTTTTGGTAGAATAACGGATAATTAAATAGGAAGTGTCAATGTCTTATGAGTTACAACTCGTGATGTTGGATCCGAACTGGATTATAGCGGTTCTCACGGTTTTAAATACGTTATCATTTATATCTTGTATCTATTAGAATTGATGCCGCAAGTAGCCTTATACGTACGCCTAGAACACTTTCCACTTTTCAAGCCAACCATTAATTTATCAAATATATATTAACAAAATATATAAATAAATAGATATAAAAAAATAAATCAATTGTATACAAGTGGAGTCAATATAATACACCCTTAAGAAGTCGGAAGGGTTACAAATATAATAGGAATCACGATAATATCAATAAGCAAAACGTAACCATTAAATATCCAAATATATAGCGTAAAGATTTGAACTCTAACTTAACGCTTAGTAATGACAAATAAGCTAAAAGTTCACATATCAAAACCTACTGACTATTGTCTGTCCGGGGATTTATATTCGTAGTCATGAGAAAAAAAAAAAAAAAAAAAAAAAAAAATAAAAAAAAAAAAAAAAAAAAAAAAAAAAAAAAAAAAAATAAATAAAATAATAATAAATAAATAAAATAAATAAAATAAAATATAAAAGAGATTTTAAAGTCAGGAAGTCTAGAAGTGAAAATGTTATCTATGAAATAATCCTATATGAATCTTATACAGGGCTAATAATATATAGAAATTTGTATGGAAACCTTTTTTCATTAGTTTGAATAAGGAATATTTAATTTAACATGATTACAATTATGCAGTTTTCCACATGAAACTAATATATTGTTCAATTTTGGTACTGTTTTTTTTTCAGACATTCTTCTCATGTGGGTTGAGTATTAAAAAACAAAAAAATTTATCCTAAAGTCGTATTTATTATAGCAAGTAACGTAACTCTTAGCTGGCTGAGAGCAATCTCCTGCCAAGGGACGACGTCATCATTGCCGTATCAGCATTTGTTCCTTTTAACCTCAATAATCTGCTTACACAGGCTTCATCTGTGTGTCGTCTCTGCTTGCAAAAGCAGATTGACTGGAGAAAGGATGCCTTAGTTCATGAACTTCACATGTGGTTCATAGGTCACATGACAGGCCACATAACATATTCTTATCCGTGTGTGTAATGCAATTAGTTAAGGACTTGTAATCATTTTTAAAATTATGAACAATATAAGCAAATAGAATTTCTATAACAACAAAATGAATTAATTTTTTTTTCTGAACCTCATAGACATTTAGAAGTATCAAATTGATTATGTAACTATGAATAATTTACTTTATGGTTGCAACATTAGCCTATTACCAATTCAAGTAAAACATTCATGGGTAAAATGGTCACATTTTCTTGAAAAACCCAAAGTTTATATAGAAATTAGTTACATAGTGGGTTTTTCGTTGCATCTACTACTATTAATACTGTTTTAAAAGTTAACCTCAGAGGATGCGCACGAGAAAATTGAATATGAAACTTTTGTTAGGGCACATAGAATCATGATTAATCTTCTCTTTGACTCTTATGTTGCCTGGCAATCTTACAATTAGCGCCGTTTTCCACTTCTTTGTCTAGTAACTTACTACCAGTAATATCGAATTTTCTTTGAGATTCGTATTGATATCTATTTATTTTTTATAATTATGGATATTTTTTACGACGTCATCATAGACCTGGATAGGTTCACTCATTGTTATGCCATGGATAAAAAGTTTGTACAGCGGACTCTTTTGAATTCCAAAATATCAGCGAATTCATGTGGGTTAAGTCTGGTCTAAATGGCTCTCTTCCCTCCCCTGTATTTGGATGTCGTCTGAATTTACTTTGCCCTTGTGACAAGTATAATTTCACTTGCAGGCTGATTAATGGAACCTGGTTACAGTATCCTGCAGTACGAGAGTTTCACATCGCAACTTCAAAAAATCGTTCGTCGCAGCGGACGACTACAGTCAAGTAACACCGCCTACAATGTGAAAGGAATTTCATGGACTTCTTCGACTGACACCGTATCTCGTCGTTAATCTCGTTTTCATGCGGAACGCTCCAGCGGCTGTCGGAATTCGACTACAAAAGGGTACATACTTCCGACAATTACGACCCGAAGGATATTCAACTCTACTTTGCTGGCGAAGGACTCGTCGGCTGGGGATGATTTTTTTTTTTTTCCATCGCGAAACGTCAATCGTGTAGCTTAGGATGCAGAGAATAAGTATGAGCGCAAAAATGAAAAAGGCAACGTTGGACCCGCCCAGGCAAATTTTCCCCTTGTTTTAACCATTGAAAAGGCCGTTTCAGTGGCTATAGGTGGTTTTCTGTAACTGTGTAATGGACGAAAAGTGGTTCGAAAGCTAGTTAAATGTGAAGTAGAATAACCTCGGTCATGTATCCTATATATATAATTGATCATAAATAACAGAATCTGAATATATCTTTGCGTGTACGCAATAGGAATCTCTTATATAAATGATCATAAATAACAGAATCTAAATATATCTTTGCGTGTACGCAATAGGAATCTATTTAAAGTGCACATATATTAAATCATAATTATATGAATCCATATACCAATGTATAAACAAATCAGGTAGCCTATAATCAATCCGTTACCTTTTTTCTTACCAATATCTGCAGTTATTTATGAGTTAGTATATGAATTAATGATCAGATATATAACATTTAGCATAAAAATCAACGAATCAATCAGCATAAACATTAATAATTTTATCAATTCATATATGAAATTTTTTATCAGTTAAAATATGATTTTTATCATGTTAATCTTCATTCTATGCAATTATCAGAGTACATTAGTATTTTCTGTAGCATAAGTATCTTAAAGAGATGAAGTGAAAAACTGTAATCATTATGATCACGTGATCACTATTATTTACCAATATCATTGTTTTATATTTTATTACTTGAATCAATTCATGTACACCATGAATTTTTATTTACTTATTATATATATATATGATATATTCCATAGTGTCTGTATCACACTCCTATAAGTCAAATGCAAAATCAAGTTTGAGTAATATTCAGTAGTGGTTTTGTAGCTGACCGAGCTGATGTAAGTGTTTACATAATAAAAAACTATGGGAATGTTAGTCCATATATATAAAAGTCTAAAAAACTAAGAGGTCAACCAGATTTGCTTGCAGGAATGTGATCAGACTAGAGACGCTAACGATGATGACGTTATACATAAGTATGTAGGCTAAGTTGACATGCCGTCATCTGTGGTCATTCATTTGTTTTGAAACAGTCCAAGCTCCTGCTTGAGACAACTACCGCTACGTGATCTGTAGGGCGTGTCCCATTTTGATTGTGTGTTCGTATGAAACTATGTCATTGTATGTATGTTCATATGTTCGAACTACTGTCTGTTCCTTCATAACTTGTAACAGAGATGGTAGACAAGGAGAAGAGGAGTTAGCTATCGTCATTAGAAGACCAGTACCTCTTTACCTAAGCTTTATCATGTAGAGGAATAGGATTAGCCATCATCATTGGCAGAAGCGATCAAGCTATCGTCATAGAAGACTTGTACAATCATATCTGATCTTCAGCATGTAAAACTTCAAGAATATATCTATTTTTATACTTAGTGTTTTCTACAAGAACCTCACCGAACCATGAGTTTAACACATCGTCGTAAAGATAATACCGACTTCGTAAGTGATCATACAAAACCCCAGACACTCCGTTGAAGATGGAAGTGCAATACCAACCGACTTAGCGTATAGATTATCGCTAGTCTAACATTACCTCATAGGGCGCCTTATCATACAAGGCACAAGCCCTAATACATGTACGTACGTATGTAGTAAAATGTGGAACCTTACCTTTCGAGTGAGGCGATGTCCGAAAGTGGCGACAAAGGAGGAGGACAAATGGCAGAAAACATGAACACTTAACTTTACGAAACACATTAACACTTCTTGATTATCTCCATGTTCGTCTTCATAGAAAGCATCCTCTTCTTTCCGTGAACTTCAGCAACATTCTTGAGACCCATGGCTAATAACGTATATACATATATATATAAGTAATTAAGTTTTAAAATTGTTCTCGCTGGCCCGGGAGAATCTCGGTTTACAGTACATACACCCTATTGCAACCTGAATTATTTTCGTACACAGAAGCAAAAAAATCTTCGTCTTTGCCTTTGTAACCTGGATTTTTTGTACTTAGGAACTTTCGTATGTAGAGGTTCCATTGTACAATCTTGAGTAAGATCAATAAACGTTACATATGTACGTAAATATGATTCAAATGGGTGCTGGGAAGGCTGGGAAGGATGTGGTTGCTAGTGTAGAACTGAATAGACTCACAACCATACCACGCCATATTGGATTTAAAAACTGCCTTGAACACATATTTTATGAAGACTCCACATGCTTATTTTACTTTGTTTGGCAGTTTCATTTATCTCACTTTGTTGATAAAGCTTCAATCTTTTGAATGGTATGCTTAAATATTCAATTGTATTGTTGTTTCACCAATTAAATAGTGAGTGAAAAAGTGGTCTTTCATTGGATCAATGGTCACACAGAGGTGTTTTACCATATGAAGCTGCCATACGAACTAAAGTAAGCATGTGAAGTCTTCGTAAAATAGGTATGTGTTCAAGGCAGTTTTTAAATCCAATATGGTGTCTTTTCGGGATGAGAACAATTTGTCACTCACATGGCAGCCACTTCCTTCCCAGCCTTACCAGTGCTCATTCAATTTCTTAAATGTATTTGTTCTCCTATTTGTGTTTTTTTCAATTAAGAGTTTTGGTATTATATTCTTAGACTTAGATTCTAAGGATTCTATGGATAATGTATCAAAAAAAGAATATTAGAAAATTGAGAATTATGACTTTTTATGTTAGTTGTTATAATCATGTTTGATAATATATTTGTTAGGGATTTAATAGGTGCATGTAACGGCAAATAAGAAAATTAAGTTTTCAGTATGATCTTGGTTTTGGAAAAGCTACCTTGATATTGTTTACAAGATGTATAATTGTTGTAAACACAACAAGTTTTGCATAAGTTTATACTAGCCTTCTTTGTTAACTGGTGGGGATTTGGGTTTATAGTAAACTTGATTTTTCAGCCCAGAAACTGGTTTAATCATCATGGAACAGGACGAGCAAGAAGATCCAGCTTTAACTGCAAAAAAAGCTGCTTTGTTGGCGCTTTTAGATGCATCTTCAAGTGTTAACGGTCATGGTGATTTTCAAGAAGCTTATATAAATCCTTCTGTCTCAGAGGGTAGTGGTAAATCAGAAACCTCCGTGCAAAACTGTATGTTACAAAGTGTAGAACAGATGGAACAGGAAAATGGTATTCCCTCCACAGTGTGTACATCAAGTCCTCAGACTAACTGTCATAAAAACTCTGAATCTATTTCTGTTGATAATGAATCACCTAACATTGCACCAAGACCTAAGGTTGACGGTCATAAAAACTCTAAATTAACTTGTGTAGACAGTGAATCACCTAATGCTCCGAAAGAGATATTTGCTCCACTGTTGGCTCTTAATTTTGAAAAAGAATTCCAGTCATCTGAGGATAACTTCACTAAAGGTTGCAAATGGTAAGTGTATGGTATATTTAATGTTTTTTAGTAGTGCAGAAATTTGAGTATGCCCATAATTTCATTTAGTATTCAGACTTGAAAATACCAGTCTATCTAACTAATGATTTTAGTTTGTTCATATGATATCAATGCATTATGTTTTAATAGGTGTGCAAATACTAACTTGTTCCTTAAAATTAAGAAAAAAGTAATGACAGTATGTTTGTTTTGGCAGGTCTCCAGATGGTTCTTGCTTACTTGTTGGAAGCAATGACAAAATGCTTCGGATATTCAACCTCCCATCACGGGTATCATGTGGTGATATTCAAGGTAGTACACTAGTGTTGAAATTTTATTTGTTATTCATTGTGGATGAACTGAATTATTTTTACAGATCATTCAAAACTTTTTAAATCCATATGTAATGAAAATATGGGTCACATTTAATAAAAATGTATGATCTTTGTTTAGAATATAGCTATGTAGGCTATGAAGATATTCATATGAAGTAAGAAATATCTTGATGTTTAATTTTCTGGTATAATTTCATATCTTTGTATAAGTTAAAAAAAAGTTTTGTTGCTCAGTTTTCAATACTGTATTTCTGTTTGCACATCATGTTTATACAGTAATTACATATAGCAGATCAGTATAAACATTTTGGAAAAATCTAATAACAGGTTAAATGATTACTTAAATGATGCTACATTTATCAAGGATTTTGATGTACTACATAGTTTTGACTCTTTCAAACGATTAAGCGCCTCTGGTGTGATCGGTATGGTCTTGACCTGCTACCTCGGTGGCCGTGAGTTCGATTCTTGGGCATTCCATTGAGGTGTGAGAGATGTGTATATCTGGTGATAGAAGTTCACTCTTGACGTGGTTCGGAAGTCACCTAAAGCCATTGGTCCTGTTGCTGAATAACCACTGGTTCCATGCAATGTAAAAACACCATATATACAAACAAACAATCTATCAATATTTTTGTTTTTATTTAAGATAGGATATGAGTCAAAAGGCTTCTTTATTGGTTTGATTTAGATTTCTCATTAGCTACACCAACAACAAGGTGGAAGAAGGATCAGTATTATGTTTATGTGCTTGCATATATTCCCTGTTGGTGTGGAAAAGCCATAAATTTCAGTTTGTCATCAAAACTAAGACCATAGTAAATTCCAGTTGCTACCAGTCATAAAGATTTTTGACACAGTTGAATAGCCTTATCATGGAAACCGGGCTTTCTAGTCATATCTCTCTCATTTTACTTATTCTGCCGTTTCTTACATTTGTACATTACATGTATGGAGTTCAGAGCCTTCTATTTTGTTACTTCAGCCTTTACTAGCAGTAAATTTGTAGCCATTGTTTTGCTTCGCACAACTATAGATCCGTTATCTATTTCATCTTGCCACACATGTGAAGGGTCTGGTAGGAGTGGGAATGGGTAACAGTGGGGCCTGGGAGCTTCAGAGTGAATGGGCAGGTTTGGCTCTTTGACTCAGTAGGTGGCATTTATAACTTAGTTATATCATGAAGGAATACTACAGTAATTTTGGGGGTTGTAGGAGGGGTTGGGCAGACGGATGCATATCTACTTCATGGCCAAATGAGGTAATTGAATATTTTTTTAAATAAGACTTACTTTTGAACATTGCGGAAAGACTCAAGCCATCCCGTAATTATGATATGAGGTATACTACATAGCTGCTCTAGTTTAAAAGATTAATATAAAGCAGAACTTTCAAGTTCATTTTAATACTTCAGATGAGAGCTGGTTTTTTGAGGAGTCTTCAAAACACATCAACCCTGCTTTAACCATGAAAGAGGGAGAGTGTATTTATGATTATACCTGGTATCCAGCAATGCATTCGAGTGATGCACAGTCATGTTGGTAAGTATATATAGATGTGCAAGGATTTTTTTGTTTAATGGTTAAAGAATAGCAATGAATGCCTTGTATGACTGAAGCAGTAATTTTTTTAGTTCTTCAGCTCTGTTACATAGTATATTATTTCATGTGCTCATCATTAGTTGGTAATGTGTCATTAACAAAGTGACTGTTTTCCTGTCATCCTATGGCATTCATAAGTGAACTGATATAATTTGCGGTAATCCATAGGATATTTTAATTTTATAGTGTGCAGCATTATGTCAATTGTAGATGTACAGGAATGCTATAACATTCAATAATGGAAGAGTTTTACATATGTTAAGATGTTCTTATTAATTACACCTTCCTCTGAAATAGCAATCTGCCATAAAAAAACAAAGTTTGAAATTTGCATAAACCCTGATTTTTAAAATATTTGTTAATTTCATAAATACAGTCTTAGGTGCAAATAATTTTATAATTATTTTATTCACTGCCCATTTCCAAACAGCTGCTATTGGAAAATGTCATTTGGTTTGTAAACAAGGAAAAAAAGAAAGTTGTCTCTTGCAAGGTATAGGGCTACCACTACCAGGGTATTACCTACCAGATGGCTATGTAGTGCTATGCTAGTTTCGGATTTACACTGCCACTTTGCCTAGACTGCCAATAATACATCAATATTTAATAATAGGTTTGTACTTAAGGACCATAGTGTTCAAAAATTTTTTGATCTTATCAAGTTTTGCAGTAACTTGCCGTGGATGTCCAGTCCACCTGTGGGATGCTTGGCATGGCAAGCTGATATGTAGTTATCTACCATACGATCAGTAAGTTGCCTAAATCCACTTTTTACTTTTATGTTGTTGTTATAGTTGAAATATGAACACATATTGTTTTCCCACCAATTTCTTCTGTGAGACTTCAATATATTCTCTGAGTTCAGAAACTGTATTCAGTACCCTATCTTATAACTGCAATATTTAATTATTATAGTTACTAAAGGCAGTATCACTGTTAGTTTGTATTGGTTCTCTATCTGGATCATCTCTTCCTTTACAGCCTTGATCAGCTTGTTGCGGCTTACAGCATTGCTTTCAATTTAGATGGCTCGGAGCTCTTTTGTGGTTTTAATAAAGCCATCAGGATATTTCAAGTATCTCGACCTGGCAGAGAATTTGTTAAAATTGATGCAAGAGGTAGAGTATAGATTTTAAATGTCTTGCTGAGAGTTTATATCCTCAATCATTTTATTGTACAACTGTAAGATAAAAACTGGTACTATTTCATATTTTATTATGTATACAGTTATAGTAAAACTTTTGGAGACTCAATAGTACTCATCTATAGTAAAACATACTACATATTCTGTGCAGAGATAATTTTATTACTTGTTGTACGTACAGTATAATTTTGATGATCAAATGCTGGTTTAGGTCTCATTTTAAAGCCAGACTCTGAAAAATAACAAAATTATATATGTACAGGCAGTCCCTGATTATTGATGGTGGTTCCATTCCCGGCGGGGTGCTGATAAGTGAAAATAGCTATTAACTGAAACTCAACAATTTATGGCGCCAAGTTTTGGGTAATGGCACCGATAACCGGTTAATGGCGCCTCTGTTAGGTATGTTATGGTCCCATAACTCTATTATCGGCATCTTATGGCGCCGATAACTGAAACTTGGCTCTTATGGCGCCATAAATCGTTGATTTTATGGTACTAGACAAGTGCCAGAAAACCGGATCATCATTAACCGAGACTGCTGATAACCGGGGACTGCCAGTACCATATATTTCCACGTATGAGACAACCTTTGAATCTTAAAATTTGCCTCCTAAAAATTGGAGGTCGTCTTATACTACCATTCTAAAAATCAAACCTTGAATTTTAAGTAATGTTTATTGCTAGGCTAGCCTCGGCCTCTGTGTGATAACAAACTGACACACATGAAAAGATTCACGTTATGTTAAGAAACTGATAACCCTTAAACGCCGACTGGACGTATTTTACGTCGACATTTTTTGTCTCTCGGGTGCCGACTGGACGTATTTTACGTCGACATACAAAAGTTTTTTTAAAAATTAGCGGAAAAATACTTATAGGCCTACCAGCCTAAAACTTTTGAATCACGCGCCTTGGGGGATGCTGGGAGTTCACGGATCAAGGTGTTGTTTTGTTTACAATCGTTACGCAGGCGCGCAAGTGCGAAATTCTTTCTTATCGCACTAAAAAGTATCTGTGACACATCTCGGAAATTATTTCGTCACTTTGACATAATTTTTGTACCATTGTAAATTAGCCGTTACATAAAGTATTATATATGAAAATGTGCGCATTTTTATGTAAAATACAACAATAAAATACTCATGATTGTAGCTTTTATCAGTTTTGAGATATATTCATATAAATAACGATAATTGCCAAAATTTCAACCTTCGGTCAACTTTGACTCTACCAAAATGGTCGAAAAACGCAATTGTAAGCTAAAACGCTTATATTATAGTAATATTCAAGCATTTACCTTCATTTTGCAACAAATTGGAAGTCTCTAGCACAATATTTCGATTTATGGTGAATTTATGAAAAAAATAACATTTTCTTTACGTCCGCGCGGTAACTCTTCCGAAAAAATCATACGTGCGATTGTGGTAATGTTTGCACCATTTAAATTAGCCGTTACTAAAGTTTTATATATGAAAATGTGTGCAATTTCATGTAGAATACAACAAAAAATAATTGAAGGTTGTAGCTTTTCTCATTTTTGAAATATTTGCATATAAATCACGATAAATAGAAAAAAAACCACGTTCGGTCAACTTTGACTCTACCGAAATGGTAGAAAAAGGCAATTGTAAGCTAAAACTCTTACAGTCTAGTAATATTCAGTCATTTATCTTCATCTTGAAACAAATTCGAAGTCTCTAGCAAAATATTTAGATTTATGGTGAATTAAAAAAAAATCTTTCCTTCCCTCCGCGCGCGGATTCTCCGCCACAAATCTCCGAAATGCGTTACGTACCATTCTCGGAATATTTGCTCCGTTTCATATTAGGCATTTCATAGAGTTTTATATATGAAAATGTGCGCAATTTCATGTAGAATAAAACAAAAAATATTTGAAGTTGTAGCTTTTCTTATTTCCGAAATAATTGCATATAAAAAATATATATATAAAAAAATTCAACATTCGGTCAAATTTAACTCATCAGATATGGTAGAAAACTGCAATTGTAAGCTAATACTCTTACAGTATAGTAATATTCAATCATTTGTCTTCATTTTGAAAGAAATTGGAAGTCTCTAGGACAATATTTTAGATTTATGGTTAATTTTTGAAAAAAAAAATTTGTTTTACGTCCGCGCGTTACGAAATTCATGCATTATTTTGTGATAATATTTTCTCTGTGTTGCTTTTATCGTTTTACAATGTGTTATATACAAAAATGATCGCAATTTAGTGTACATTACAACGGAAAAAAAAGTAACTTGTTACCTTTAACCGTTTTGCGCACAGCGCGATTTGAATACAATTATATATGAAATTTCGTTTTTGCGCTATCATATATCGCATTATTTATATATGATAATGATAATTATTTTCATTTCTGATGGTTGCATACTAAACTTCAGTCGATGACAAAAAAAGGAGCCAAAAATGAACTCTTAATCTTGAAAACTAAGCGCGCTGTGATTTTTTGAAAAAAATATTTTTTTCGCTTAAGCGCTCACTCTGAAACACCTCCGGCACACGGGAGACAATTATTTTTTACCGCTTCGGCGTTAGAGGGATAATAAAGGTAACAAAACCATTTTTACCTTATATATTATGTACATATTGGCATATTTGAAGAGTAATTCCATATCAATTAAATAAATTTTTATCAGTGCGAGCTCAGCTGAGAAAATGCAAACATCGAGGTATGGTTGTGCTCACAGCAACCTTTATCTTTCGGTAACCTTTCAGAAATTTTAATGGTAGTGTAATTACCATAGTAATAACATTTCGGATAACATAATTTTCCATTTAAAATTAATTATCATTTTGTTGGTAAATAATACAGTTTTGGATTACATACAACTGTTTAGAACAAGCCAGTCATACAAACGATAGTTATGTAGATAATTATTATACATTAGACTAACCTCTCTTCCTCCATCTCTTTATTCCATCTTCTAGTTAAATAAGTTAAAAAAAGTAAAAGAGAATGATAAAGTACCGTTAGTAACACTACATTCATTGCGTAAACAACTGAACGAGAAACAGCTGATTTGCTATGAACAACTGAATTACGGGGTAACAACAGCTGTTTTGCTTGCATTTCAACCATTGTACGATAATAAATAATTACCATATTTATGTTGTAAATGACGTTAAGTAGAATAGGATTACATTACACTACAGTGGTCCCCCCGTATTCGCGGGGGATGCGTACCAGACCCCCCTGTGAATAGTTAGAACCCGTGAATGTTTGGAACCCCTATAAAAATGCTTAAAACCTCCTATTTCATTAGTTGAAACTCTAGAAAAAACCACTCAAAATTTTCATACCTGGTTTTTTTAAATAGTTTTATCATAAAAAGTGCATTTTATGATGAAATTGATAAAAAAAACCAAGAATTTGTGGATATTTCTCATAGAAAAATACCACGAATTTTCCGCGAATAATGCAGGGAAACGTTCCTGAGAGAAATCCGCGAATGTGTGAGTCCGCGAATCCGGAGAACGCGAATATGGGGGTCCACCGTATACCCTTATTCATCTCGGAGAAAAGATTGCCAAGGAAATTTACTGCTAAATTTAAGCTGTTAAGTTTTAGCTGAAGCTGAGAAAACAATGTTCAAGCTGCTAATGACTATAAATTATTGTGCTCCGGCAACATGGATGAAACTCCCAAAACCTTCGATATGCCATTAAACTCTACCATAAATATATGTGGAGAGAAAAGGATTTCAGTCAAAACTACTGGGGATGAAAGAAAACATTTTACTGTTGTTTTAATGTGTATGCTGATTGCAAGAAACTTTCCCACATTGTTATCTTTAAATGAAAATTGATGCCTAAACAAAAATTCCCAAATGGTGTCACTGTCCACATTCACGAAAACCTAAACAATGCAAATGGAGCATGATCACTGTATTTTATAATACACTAGTAATATGAGTATATGTACTGTACATACAATATTATTGGATACAGTGAGTAAAGTATAACTTTATAAAAGATCCATGGAAAAGCTGCATATTCATCAAGTTTGTTTATTAGATTACAATACTAATATGTGAACAGGTATTGCATACGCTAATTTTATAGTATCTGGTTATGATGCAACTCCATTAGAATTATCTTCAAATAAGATCTTCAAAAGTCACATGGTACGCAAGTATTTATGGTAACCAAAAGCTAGCCTATACACAAATGGTTTTGTAATTTGGCAGTCGTCCTATAATACAGATACGAGATAAATTCATGAAAATTTCCCATAATTTCTGAGTTCATTTTATCTAAAGGTCATCTTATACTTACACAGAAATAAGGTAGTCAAAATTTTGTGCTAAAGTTAGTAGAGAACAGAAATGTTTTTACTTCTTGTAAATGTTCAAAAACCTCAGATTGAGGTATGTAAGTTATTTTTTGCACCTTAGGAAAAAAGAATATATTTCAATAGCAATAATGCATTGCACTAATGTATGCATTATTGCTATTTATGCCTATTATTACATGTAAATATTAAGGAAAATACAGGAGGCAAAGAATTTTATGATTTTCTTTTGTGAACTGGTTTAATATATATAATGATAATAATTCACAATTAACTGCCCTTACTTGCATGGAAGTTAATGTTGGAAGGATTGAACCATTTGCTAAAATTCTCTAGTCATCATCCCAGTTTACTAATCTGATGTCAAAATATACATGGTTGATCTATGAACATTATCAATGTATGACATCATTGACTTCATGCAATATCAAGGCTATCCTAAAATATTTTCAATTACTTTAGGTAGGCTGGGAAAATTAGAGTAAAATAAACTTAAAAACTGGACACATTGGTAAGAAGAGACCAAAGAAAACAAAATGAAAGATAAAGAAGCCAAATAATCCAACTGGGGTCTATACATTGATTGGTGTAATGCCAGATAATACATTTATCAATCAGTCGGTCAACTGTTCAGTGTGCTATACAAGGCAATGTAAAGGCTATCTTCTTACTGGGATATGCTTTTGGAATTGTTAAAAGAGTTAAGGGTGCTATCTACCTGAAATTTTATAGTTATCCCAAAAATGATGACAAATAGCAAAATTTTCCAGTGAACCATACTTATGTTTTCCTCTTTGTATATTGTATGAATATGTTATTATTTTTGAAAGGAATTTCAAGTACAATATTAGTAAAAAATTAGACTTAGTCTGAAACCAAAGGGGGTCACTGTCTGATTATAAGTAACGCTGACATTTTTTAGCAACGTGGGGAGAGAAAGAGAATCGAAAGAGAGAAGAGAAGAGAAATAGAGAAGAGAAGAGAATAGAGAAGAGAAGAAGAAGAAGAGAGAAGAGAAGGAGAAATAGAGAAGAAAGAGAAGAGAAGAGAGAAGAGAGAGAGAGAGAGAGAGAGAGTCTGGAATTAGTATGAAGCAAAATTGCCAAATAAACAGCTTTTTTTTTTTCATAATGACAGTGTACATTTGGGCAAATGACCTTCAAGAAAAGCTGGATTAAACAGGAATATTTTTGTTAAGCCTTTCTTTCTTGCCTTGGTAGAAACTGATTCTAGGAAGAAGTCCTATCAAAAAATGTTTGTCATTCAGTCGCAATTATGATTTTACTCTCGTACTTATAAGAATAGTTCAAGATATTTTTTGTCAGTATGCCATATATTGTGTATGTATTTATCTTATTAATACATGTAGGGACTATATATATTATATTACTAATATAAGATATATAGATATATATATATATATATAAAGATAATATAAATATATACAATTACGTATATATATATTAATGATATAGTATAAATTAACGACAAAAGCCACGAATGAAAATGAACCAATAGGGTACTCCATTGTTTCACTGCCCTTCATGGCTTTTGCCTTTATTTATACTACATTCATCACATTTATAAATGTTTATATATACTGTTTGTATGTGTATATGTATATATACAGTATGTATGTATGTATATATTTTGTACTGATATATTCAAATTGATAAGGCATTTGCTTAAGTTAATTTGTTTATTTATGCAATATCCAGTTACCTAATCCATTTGCTTTTCTTTATTTGCTTGTATACTTAATGCAAAGTCATGCTCCTGTTACAAAGATCTATGATAAAACAGTCCTTTTAATTCTTATTTTGTGGGGCCCCTATGCTGACGTAAGTCTGGCCGTGTCATACCTTCAGTACTTGCCTCAGATCACTGGGAACCGACTGGTGATTTCGCTCAACATTTCACTGGTTTGCCTGATATATGAGCCCGATAACATGCTTGCCTGCCGATCAGGCCCGCTCATCTGGGCATGCCTTAAGGCACACTAGGCAGTAGTAATAGCATTCTTATTAGTTTGTGATTTTTCAGCTACTGTGAAAATTTTGAATCTGTAAATTGCAAAATTTTTGTGAGGCTAGCAGGAAG
This sequence comes from Macrobrachium nipponense, assembly GCF_015104395.2. Lineage (NCBI taxonomy): Eukaryota > Metazoa > Arthropoda > Malacostraca > Decapoda > Palaemonidae > Macrobrachium > Macrobrachium nipponense. The sequence goes on along the minus strand of NC_087203.1, from coordinate 72,876,239 downwards.
ACTTCATTGTTAGGCCCTTGTGGATGGGTAACATACATATATATATTTAGGTATAGCTTTGTGGGTTCAAGATTTGGCGCCATATAGTTTGAATGAATTTTACTGGAAAAATGTTCTTAGTTCCAGTTATCACTATTAGCAATCTTCAGATCGCTATATAAGAGTTGTAGTGACCTGAGAGACCTTCAGTTTTGCTTCATGTGGAAAAAGGGAATGTTGTCACAACTTCCCGTCCAAGGACTTGTTGTAAATATTTTACAAGAAATATAATCAGAATTTGTTCCTGGATTTATTTCTAATCTGTTATGATATTGTCTGAGCTGTAATTTTAATTTGACAAAATAAAGTAAAATAGAAATTTTAGAAAGAACACTTATTACTTCGAAAAATTAACATATTTTTACGACTATCTTAGGGAAAAGAGGCCTGCAAAGGGTGGCATATATTCACTTTAAATTTTCCTTGGAAGGTACAGAAATTATTTTAGAATTTTTTCTTACACCATGGGCATGCACATATCTTCCTCTTTCCATTGATGAAATTTTTTTTAGTTTTTCTTTTAAATTGGCCATCCTTTAAATTTAGCCTGGTCATTAGTGTATGTATTAGCATATATTAGCCTAGACTGTGAGGGTTAAAGTAGGGGCTAAATTTTGAAAAATTGTAATATAATTGTAAAGCTAGGTGAAAATGGAAGAATGTATATGGGTGAAAAATGAAAATGAAATGTGTAGCTCGTGGTCGGATTAAATTTAAAGATCCCCTGTAGTAGTATTGCCTAATGTGCGTGTCACACAAGGGTGTGTTTGGATAAAGGAAATATGCATAAAATTTTTTTTAGTACATTTCAATTATATTTATTATTGTTTTGTTTTTGTTTTTTTTACAGATCAGCCAGGTATCATTTCTTGCATGGCTTTTAATCCTGTCCTGCCATCAGTGTTTGTAGCTGGGAGCTATCTAGGAAATTTAGGTGAGCAACTACTCATTTCTGAACCTCAGTATTAATGTACAGTAAAATGTTCATACACTTGCATGTTAGAACAGTTCATTGTCTTTTAATATGAAAAATACACAAGATTTATAAAGATACCAATCACTAATGTAAAAACTTTTTTTTAACATCTTTAAAGATGAATCGTACACAACATGATTTTTTAAGTACAGTAGATAATTTGTCAGGCACCAGTCACTAACATATAGAGTTGTTAATCATCATGACAAATGAAAGGATGATAGACGATTTGTTTATTAGAGCATCAATCGTTATCTTTACAAAAGGAAGGCACCAATATAATGCTTATATATAATACTAGAGAACCATAATTTTTAGTCACCATGATATATGTTCTGTGTAGGCAGAAAATTATTTTTGTAATCTTGTGCTGCCAGTTTTAAATTTGCTGTTAATTTCTAGTAAGAACGTAGCTATCATTTTTTTAAATGTCAAAGCAAACAAAAATTTCAAATGCTCATATCTTTGATAAGTTAAAATCTTTGAACATTTATTATATCTTATTACAGATGTTATTATCATATAACTACTACGTACTTGATTATAACTTTATATTACCAACAATGCATTCTTTTACTATAACATTCCAAAGGTTACCAATTGCTAATGTAAAAAAAATTGTTAGATATCTTTAAACATGAATAGTACAAAAGATGACCGTTCAGTACATAAGATAATTTGTTAAGGCACCAGTCACTAATATATAGAATTGTTAATTATCTTGACAAATGAAAGTATGCAAGATAATTTTTATACTTTATTAGAGCATAAATCATTATCTTGAGAAAAAGTAGGCGCTATAATAATGCCTATAGTTTTAGAGAAGCATATGTTTAGTCACCATAATATATGTGCTGTCTAGGCAGTAGCTTATTTTTGTAATCATGTGCTATCAGTTTATGAATTTGTTGCTAATTTTTAGTAAGGACATTACAGTAATTTTTTAATATGTAGAGTTAAGTATATCTTAGTTTAACCAGACCACTGAACTGATTAACACAGTTCCTGGGCGGGCCCAAAAGATTAGATTTTTTATTCATGGGGCTAGGAACCAATTGGTTACTTAGCAACGGGACCTACAGCTTATTGTGGGATCCGAAACTTAGCAACGTGACCTACAGCTTATTGTGGGATCCGAACCACGTTATATCAAGAAATTCATTTCTAATCACCAGAAATAAATTCCTCTAATTCTGCATTGGTGGCAGCTAGGAGCAAACTCGGACTACCAGATTAGTGGGGAGGATGCAACCAACTTGTCCAGTGGGGAACTTTTTTTTTTTTTTAATGTAGAAGAAAACCAAAAATTCAAAGGCTCAAATCTATGATAAGTTTAAATCTTTGAAAATTTATTATATCTGATTACTGATGCTATATCAGTGTATAATCATTACTTGATTATAATTTTATATTACCAACAAAGCATACTTTTGTTGCAACATTCAAAAATACACATTTTACTGTATAATAATGATATTGCTTTTGAGGTACTTTTTTTTCAGTGGATGAACACATATTTCTCTTAGGGTGAAATCTTTTTATTGTTTTATATTACTGTCCTTGCATGACTTCTGTGTAATATTCACACTTTTCATATAATTCATAGTACCTTTAAAAAATTTTCTTAATTTTTGCTACTTGGCTTTTTCCCAAGTAGCAATACATACCTGAAATGTTACCGCTTCTTTGACTTTGTTTCATTGTGCAAGGTTACCTTATTTGTGACTATGCATTATTATTTCTGTATACAGTGCTGCAGTTGAGCCTCATGTTGAATCAAATCGATGTCAGTGAGATCATTGGGCTCAGTAGAATTACAATTTGAAAATATCGTCTGATTTGTTGTATTTAGTTTGTACAATGGCAGTACGTATCTCAACAGAATTTTTATTGTGGAATTATTTGTGTTTTCTATGTTTGCAGGCCTGTATAGTACAGATAGGAATGCATTATTCTGTCGGATAGATGGCTGTCCAGGGGGCATGACACAGATCAAATTTAGCTCTGATGGTATAAAACTCTTTTCAGGAGCTCGCATGGTAAGTTGGAGTCATGCACAACCTTTGTTGTCCTAGTCATATTTTTTATGCTCATATTATACTGTAGTATGCAACACTGTAATTCCAATACTTTATTAATTCTTGTGTATAATACCTTTGATACAGTGCAGTAATTATTTATTCTTTACCTTCCTTTTTTCCTTTTTTTCCAGCTTGTTCTTTCTTCCAACATATTCCATTTTGACAGATGAACAGTTACAAAATACTGCTTATGGTAGCACTTACTATTATATATGTTCCTGTGATATCCTTGTTCTCAAATGTCACCGGGAATATTTAAAGTTTTAGATGTCATATGACAAAGCAAAATATTTTGGAGATACTTTAAAGTCCAACGTTTGCACTTTCAGTCCTCCATCACGTTATTGCCTCTCGGGTAGACGTCAGCTGGGTAGCCCTAACCCCCCTAATATGTGTCACTCATGGTAGTAACCACTGGCAGACAGTCTCACTATTTGCCCCTTGACGGGGAGGCGAACGCTTGCCCTGAGATTACGAGAAGGGCACATTACCAACTGTACTAGCCATCTTGTGAAAGATATCTTTCAAGGTTAAATTACATGTACAGCAAGCTTTAAAGGATGGATTAGAGGGAACAGAAGGACAATTGGAAGAGTAAAAATAGTTTGTAAATAGAGGCAAAGATGATAAGGTCAGCGATGGAGATGGGAGTAAGGAGTGCCATAAGGAACTCTTGAGATAAAAGAAATTTTTAATGGGATAAATATATTATGATCTTTGTTGTCCAAATGTGGGTATGTTTATTTTCAAGTAGTAATGCCTATAACTGTTTATTATATTTTTACTTGACATTTATTAGTTAAACTTCCACACTGACTTGAAATTTGGTTACTTTTTTTACAGGTAAAATGCTTTTGGTTATATTTTTTTACAGGTAAAATTTCAAAAGACAAATACAAAAAAAATTAAAAAAACAAAAGCAGATCATCCTGTATTTTACTAACTATCAAGGCATATCATCATAGGAAACAGGTTGTTAGGAAGTAAAGGGACTACTGTTATTTTACATGAAATATATTAATGATAGTAGATGATGTTTTTATGTGATAAGTAATACATAGTATGTACCACTGATTTTTACCACAATATATTGGTAACACAGTCTCTGTCAGTAAATTCAAGAAAAACTGGATGTTGTAGCTTCTGCAACTGGAATTTTAAATTTACATTTTTACATGAAATGTTTTACAGCCCTGATATTTTCAGGATTTTGTTTAGAGTTAGTGGATCTATGGTATTCTCAATTTTCATACAATCCACTTACCTGTCAGATATATACATAGCTAAGACTCCGTCGTCCCCGACAGAAATTCAAATTTCGCGCCACTCGCTACAGGTAGGTCAGGTGATCTACCTGCCTGCCCTGGGCGGCAGGACTAGGAACCATCCCCGTTTTCTATCATATTTTCTCTGTCGCCGGTGGTATCAACATTGTTGCTATTACCTCCTGACTTAGATTCATATTTCATCCTTTGATCATCGTTTCTCGGCTTTTTGGTGACGTATCTGGATCAGTGTTTTGGCATTCGCTACTGTGGACTGTTTTTGGAATAACTCTTTTGGATTTTTCTCAGTATGTCTGATTCAAATGTGAGTGTGAGAATGTGTGTGAATGTAGGCTGCAGGGTGAGGATACCGAAAGCTTCGGTTGATCCTCACACTGTATGCCGTAAATGTAGGGGTTTCAGTGTTCTGCTAATAATACTTGTAAGGAATGCGAGGGATTAAATGCAGAAGAGTGGAAGACTTTGACTTCTTATTTGAAGAAGTTAGAGAGGGATAAGGTTAGACGTCTGAAAGGTGTGAGTTCAAGGCCTATTGAGCCTTTCACGGATAATTCTAATCCTACTGATGTAGATTTCCCCTATGTATCTCATTCTCAGAGTGCTCTTTCGGATTCGGCCTCGGAAATCGCCAATCTGAAAGCTACAATTAGAGACATGAAGTCCAAGATGGCTGACTTCCAAGGTAATAAGGCTAGTGAAAGTGAGCATTACAGTGAAGTGAGTTCTCCCAGTGTTGTGGAGGGGGCGTTTGATCGTCCCTGCGACGCTCCCAGGCCTAGACCTCTTCCAAGCTCCCATGCCCAGAGGAGAAGAAAGTCGAAAGCCTTAAGGAGGTCGTGGGGAATCCCCAACGGTCAGACGTCCCTTCAGCTAGCTCTGCTTCGTGGCAGGCGGCTCAAGGGCGCTATAGAAAAAGCGTCCTTCGTGAGTGTTTCTCGTCCTCTCCCTTCCCTCTCCCTACCTAAACGAGGGTGGAAGGAGTCGAACTTGTCGAGACCGCTGAAGCGTCATATGAAAGAACCTGAAATAGATTCTAGCCCAGAGCGCTTCTCAGATGACGCTCCTTCTTCCATTAAGAAAGCGAAGGTGGCGTCAGCGTCACCTGACGAGTACGCAGAAGTACCCTTTCCTTCTTCTCCCCCGAGTGATGACGAAAGGCGTCAGGCAGTGGACGTGGGAGAAGCGTCAAGGAGGATAATTATGGCAGTTCAAGAGCAACTGTCCTCTCTAGTGGGAGTTTTAGCGCCTCGTCGGAAGGACGTGACGCTTCCAATTAAGAAGTCTTGTCCTCTCACCTGCTCAACGAGAAGCGTCATGCAGACGTGAAGCTGCTAAACGTCTTACAGAAGCTTCGAGTTCGAGAACGAGAACGCGGTGGATTACGAAAGTTTCGTAACGCCAGAGAGACGTAAAGAACGTCTTTTAGACGTGAAGCGTCATTGAAATCGGATCATAGACGTGACGCTCCGACCAATATTGTGACGCCAAGTAGGACGCCTTTGGAGAGCGGAGAGCGTCTTCCAGGGCCGCGAAGCCCGTTCCATCAAGACGTCATGGCAGGACAAAGTTAAGCGAGAGACGTCAGCCAGGACGCTTGGCGAACGGGAAGCGTCATACAAGCGGGAAGCGTCTTCTAATTTTCAAGAGAAGCCTGAGCTTGTGGCGCCTTCCAAGACTATTAAAGCGGGAAAGAGGAAAGATTATCATTCCCTTAGCCCCTCTCCTATTAGGAGTTTGTCTCCTCCAGAAGAGGAACGTACGGAAAGGAGAGCGGAGACTCATGTAGATCCCGAGTTGGAAGAAAACTCGGATGATGAATATCAGGGAAGAGAAGGACTGTCTAACTATAAGGTTTTGACTACCTTGCTTCTTGAGGAGTATGGAGACGAGTTGACTCCTGCCGCTCCTCCTTCTCCGCGCTCTCTCTTTTCAAGTGCTAAGACGAAGAAGCCTTCGTCTTTTCTCAAAATGAAGCCCACCATTTCGATGAAGAGGGCCTTACAATCCTTAGACTCATGGATGAAGTCTAAGAAAGACTTAGTGAGAACAGTCTTCTGCATGCCTCCAGCAAGATTAGCTGGGAAAAGAGGCATTTGGTATCAGACGGGAGAGAATATGGGTATTGTGCTCTCCCTTCTACATCGGAAGCAGGATTTTTCGACCTTAGTTGACGATTCACGTCGACAAGGTCTCAATTCGGCACGAATTACGTGGGGAATTTCTGAACTGGACCATCTCCTCAAGGGACTCTTTCATGTATTGGAAGTCTTCAACTTCTTAGATTGGTCCCTTGGGGTGATGTCCAAGAAAGCCCATGATTCGGAAGGAATCGAACCTGAAGCCCTGTTATGCATATTGTCTTGTATTGACAAAGCGGTACAGGATGGCTCTTTTGAAATCTCATCATTATTTGGAGCAGGTCTTCTAAAGAAGAGGACTGTATATGGGGCCTTCTTAACCAAGGCAGTCTCACACGCTCAGAGGGCAGCTCTACTGTATTCGCCTCTATCTGACTTTTTGTTCCTTCTCAGTTAGTGAAGGACATTGCGCATTCTTTAACTGAGAAGGCGACTCAGAATCTTCTGACGCAGTCAGCAAGAAAGAAGAAACCTGTTTTCTGCATCGGACAAGAAAGGACCTAGTACATCTGTTCAGCCCTTTCGAGGTGGTCCGACCTCCAGACCTCCCGCAAGAAGGAAGGCTCCGGAGAAGAGAGGTAGGTCTGCCTTTCGTCCCTTTAAAAAGGGAAAATGAAGATTCTCTCCTCCAAGCACCAGTAGGTGCCAGGCTCCTGGGATTTGTGGAAGCCTGGACACTGATAAACGCAGACGCGTCTTCATTGGCTATCATAAGGAAGGGATATCGTATCCTTTCCTGAACACTCCTCCCCTAACGTCAATACCAAGGGAACTATCAGCCAAGTACAAGGATCCTGTGCTGAGGGATACTCTTCGATCGATGGTGGAACAAATGTGGGACAAGAGAGCGATAGAACTAGTACTGGATCAAAACTCCCCGGGGTTTTACAATCCCCTTTTTCTGGTTGCGAAAGCCTCGGGAGGCTGGAGACCAGTACTGGACGTCAGCTCTCTGAACAAATTTGTTCAGAAGGAGAAGTTCTCCATGGAGACTTCTGCTTCAGTCCTAGCGTCATTACGACAAGGAGATTGGATGGTGTCTCTAGATCTCCAGGACGCCTACTTTCACGTCCCGATCCACCCTTCATCGAAGAAGTACCTCCGTTTCATGACGGGGGGAAGGATCTTTCAGTTCAGAGCCTTGTGTTTCGGCCTGTCCACAGCTCCTCAGGTCTTCACAAGCCTGATGAAGAATGTGGCGAGGTTTCTTCACCTCAAAGGAGTAAATATCTCTCTGTATCTGGACGACTGGCTCATCAGGGCCAGATCAGAGAGACAGTGCTTGGAGGACCTAAAGTTAACGCTAGATTTGATCAAAGCGTTGGGATTGCTCGTGAACCTCGAGAAGTCTCAGCTGATCCCCAGACAGGACCTAGTCTATCTGGGGATTCGGATGGATTCTCGGGGTTTTCGAGTATTTCCTTCGCAAGAGAGAATCGCAAAAGGTTTGCGGATAGTCTCTCTCTTCTTAGGGAAGGAACATACGTCGGCGAGGGAATGGTTGAGCCTTCTAGGGACCCTTTCCTCGCTAGAACAGTTCTTCCCACTAGGAAGACTGCATTTACGTCCGCTTCAATTCTTCCTCAAGAAGTCTTGGAGCTGGAAAACCGGACAGCTTTCGGACGTTTTTCCCATTCCAGTGGAGATAAAATCGCACCTGGAGTGGTGGTTGCCACCTCTGCAAGAGAACAAAGGGATCTCTCTAAAAACACAAGAACCAGACCTAGTGTTGTACTCCGACGCATCGGAGAAAGGTTGGGGAGTGACATTAGGCTCAGAAGAGGTGTCAGGCACCTGGGAACCAGCACAGGTGACTTGGCACATAAACTGCAAAGAGCTCTTCGCCGTGCATCTGGCTTTGAAGAGTCTAGAACCTCTGGTGTCGAACAAAGTAGTGCAAGTAAACGTGGACAACACCACCGCACTTGCCTACATTCGGAAACAGGGGGGGACTCACTCCTCGTTCCTTTACGAACTGACGAGAGACCTATTGCTTTGGACGTCCCACAGGAACATCTCCCTGCTGACAAGGTTCGTACAGGGAGTAAAGTAATGTGAGGGCGGACAGACTCAGCAGGAGGAACCAGGTCCTTCATACAGAGTGGACCCTACACGAGGAAGTGTGTCTCGATCTCGGGTCTCTGTGGGGACTCCTCATGGTGGATCTCTTCGCAACATTCATTTCCAAAAGGCTGCCAGTCTTTTGCTCGGTCGTGGAAGATCCAAGAGCACTTATGGTAGATGCCTTCCTGCTAAATTGGTCTCAAGTAGACGTATATGCTTTTCCCCCATTCAAAATCCTGGGATTAGTAATGAAAAAGTTTGTGGCGTCAAAGGAGACGAGGATGACGTTAATAGCCCCCTTTTGGCCGGCCCAGGATTGGTTCACGGAGGTGGTAGAGTGGATCGTAGACTTTCCAAGATCCCTACCAAGAAGGACAGATCTTCTCAGACAACCACACTTCAAGAGGTACCATCAAACCTCCCCGCTCTCGCTCTGACTGCCTTTCGACTATCGAAAGACTTGTCAGAGCGAGAGGCTTTTCTCGCGAAGTGGCAAGCGCGATCGCGAGAGCACGCAGAACCTCCACTACGAAAGTATACCAATCGAAGTGGGAGGTGTTTAGAAGGTGGTGTAGATCCAAGAAGTTGTCCTCCTCCACTACCTCTATAGCGGAAATTGCTGACTTCCTGCTATTCCTGAGAGAAAAATCTCATCTAGCCGTATCCACAATAAAAGGATACAGAAGTATGCTCTCGGCTGTATTCAGGAATAGAGGATTGGATCTGGCAGATAATAAAGATCTCCACGATCTCATAAGGTCTTTTGAGACTTCAAAGTCGAAGGAACCAGTACCTCCGAACTGGAACCTAGACGTAGTCCTCAAGTTTCTGTCATCGGAAAGATTCGAACCTCCTCATCTGGCATCGTTTAGAGACATCACCAGAAAATGCCTATTCCTATTATCTTTAGCTACGGCAAAGAGAATTAGTGAATTACATGCTCTGCAGGATAAAGTCGGATTCAAGGGAGACTCAGCTATTTGCTCGTTTAAGACCCTGTTTTTAGCTAAAAACGAGAATCCCACGAATCCCTGGCCTAAGTCATTCGAAGTCAAAGGCATGTCCAGTCTCGTAGGCAGAGAAGCAGAGAGGTCTCTATGCCCTGTTAGAGCTCTGAAGTTCTACCTTCAGAGAAAGCATCAGATGGGAGGCTCTAGACAAGGTCTTTGGTGCGCGGTAAAAGACCCCACAAGACTGATGTCCAAGAATGCGCTGGCATTCTTTGTGAGAAACGTCATTACAGATGCTCATGGAGGTCTGTCCTGACGAACAGTTACAACTGTTGAGAGTTAAAGCTCATGAAGTGAGAGCTGTAGCGACGTCTCTCTCGTTTCATAAGAATATGTCGCTTAAAAAACATCATAGATACGACATTTTTGGAGATGCAACTCAGTATTTGCATCTCATTACTTGAAAGACGTTCGTGTGACATATGAGAAGTGTTTTTCTCTAGGTCCTTTCGTATCGGCGGATACGATTCTGGGTACGGGAGCCGACACCAATCCTTAAATGTATATACTTTTCTTCTTTTTGGATATGGTCTGGAGTCTCTTCGAACAATGGAGGACTTGGTTTAGCACGGGCGGCCGTCTATGTTGTTCAGTAAGAGAATCTTGTCCATATCCAATTAGATGAGTATAATTTTTTTTTTTTTTTTTTTTTTTTTTTTTTTTTGGAAAATTATGTATGTGTGCGTAGTGGTTTTGAGTTACGGTTGTTGTGACGAGTTCGGGATAACTCGGAAACAATCCTTAGTTCTAACATATGGTTAGGATCAGGTGGTCGGGATTGGTTGTGTGCTCCTTCATAAGGTGTATTGTCATATAAGTGGATCAGCACCCATTGACAAAGTCCTTTTAGGCTCTGCCGAGTAAGCGGATAAGACCCCATCGGCAGACCCACAAGAACTCTTGGCCATAGATCATATATCTCGCTAAAGTTTCTTGAGGTGATGCAGACTACTGGGCAAACACCCACAAAGTCTACCACCTATCAGGTAGGAACCAAGGTTTTATTTATACCTACAACATATGTTGTTTACCTGTCTATTCCTATAGTAGCTGTCTCTTACCCTCCACCGAAGGGTGCCAATCAGCTATGTATATATCTGACAGGTAAGTGGATTGTATGAAAATTGATATTGTTATTATACAATAAAGTTTCATACATACTTACCTGGCAGATATATACAATTAAAGGCCCACCCAGCCTCCCCGCAGGAGACAGGTGGAAGAGAGAAAATATGATAGAAAACGGGGATGGTTCCTAGTCCTGCCGCCCAGGGCAGGCAGGTAGATCACCTGACCTACCTGTAGCGAGTGGCGCGAAATTTGAATTTCTGCGTCGGGACGACGGAGTCTTAGCTATGTATATATCTGCCAGGTAAGTATGTATGAAACTTTATTGTATAATAACAATATCATTTTTGATGAATAGCTGTGCTTTATTGTATATTTTCATAGATGGTCAAGTTGCTGACTTTCTTTTCTCCCCATTCAAGTAATTTAGATATTTTCTACACACTTAAATGACTGACTGTGCTACCTGTATACATACACTGAACTTCTTTCTATTTCAGTCATTGTTTTCCTGTAACCTTTGACAAGTGCTTATAGAAATGCAATGAATAAAAGAAAAATAAGTTCAGCTTAGACTGGTGTAGACAGTTAAATGTAAAAAATGTAGTAAATATGTCAATTGTTAGAATTGCAAGCAAACAAAAATCAACAGCTTTCAAAATTCATAACGAGCATGTAATTTTTCTTACAGAACAATAAAATATTGTGTTGGGATCTTAGAAACCCAGGGAAACTGCTCTGGTCATTTAGAAGAGAGGTGAATACTAACCAAAGGATTAGTTTTGATCTTGAGCCACATTCCAATAACTTCCTTATTTCAGGTAAGAACCTTGATTTTTGCATCTGTTATTTTTAACAAGTTTCTCTATTATATTTTTAGTCAAAGAGTTCTCTGAATCTGGTTAACATGCTAAAATTTCATGTTTTATTGTAGTGTCTTACCGAACAATTATAGAGCCGTGATTTCCACGAGCGGCAGGATACTAAATTCAAATTTAGCACGTCGGCGTCGCCAACACTGGTGGTGATGACGTCATCTCCCTCCACTCGCGGGAGAACCAGGTACAACTGCCCAGGTGAATCCAATTCTTTTCCTGCCGGCGTCCGGTGAACATCGGTGGTCGGTGCGGTTGGATGACTTTGCTTCGCTTTTTTTTCTTGTGGATTTGATCTTCGGAATTGGTGAAGTACTCTTTTTTGGCGTTGTTATTATTTTGCTTTTTATTTAGGCGTTGCCATGTCGGATTCTAGTCCGTCGGGAGTTAGGTTTTGCATCTCAGGATGTAAAACTAGATTATCCAAGTTAGAGTATGATTCTCACACTAAATGTGTTAGTGTAGGGGACAGGTTTGTTCAGCAGATCGAACATGTAACGAGTGTAGTGATTGGACTGATTCTCAATGGAAGTTTTTTAGTTCATACTCGGAGAAATTAGCTAAAGACAGAATTAGAAAAGCAGCGCTTAGGGAAAGTAGACTTAGCTCTGCTTCGTCTTGCGATGCATCTGTTCCTTCTGTTTCTCCTCAAATTGTTATGTCTCCTTTAACTACACCTCCTATTCCTCCTACTAATCCCACTTCTCCGGCTTCCCGTGTAGTTTCTTCCAACACCATTGCCAGTCTGGAATCGAGGTTAGATCAGAAATTTTCGGTACTAGCGAATACGGTTTTGCAACTTGGTAATTCAGTTAAGACGTTTTTGGAGAAAGCGGCTTCAGGTAAGAGTGTAGTTGAGGGTGCGTCTGTCTGTCCTGACACGTCTCCTAGACAAAGGTCACTGTCCAGCTCCCCCACACCGGGGAGAAGACATACCGGAAGTCCAAGGGAGTCGATCGGGATTTGCCCACAGACAGGCGCCTCTCTTGTTGAGCCTGTTGCGCCTCAACAGGGCTCGGTTAAGCGTTGGAAAGGTGTTGCGGTCAGACGCCTTTCGAATGATTCAAGCGATTCGTCTCCGGTCGCGCGGCGCTCTTGGCGAGATTCGCCAGTTTCGCGTCCCTTAAAGAGGCGTTCAGGCGCCGATTCTTCTCCTCCTCCAGTCAAGCGGTATAACCAGGAGCCTGAGAGTAGGGTTGCGCCGCGGCCGTTAGCGGCTCGTTTCGTCGCCTCAATCTGTGCCTTTTTCGGCTCCATCTACTAGTAGAGATTGTGGTTTTAGCGCTGTAGCTAGCAGTTCTAAGGGTGTTTCTTTAGGCGCTTTTTCGTCTGTTACGCCTGATGCGCCTGTTTCGCCTCGAATTTCGGCGCCTCCGAGCGAGGCGCAAGTAGTTTTTCCGCCTCCTGCTGAACATTTAGGCTCTTCCAAGCCTACGTTAACTGTTTTTGATTCGTCTCTGGCGCCTTTGCGCAAGCAGTTAGAGATGTTAACCAACTGGATGAATGAGTCCAAGGGTGGTTCGAAACCTTCAGATCAGGTTGTAGTTCCGTCTACTTCTTCGGCGGTATCGGAGAATGAAGAAGAAGTAGAGGAGGAGGATTCACATCACCTCTCGTGTTATTCACGTCTCCTTAGATTTCTTCTGGTATCTTATCCAGATTATTTTGAGAAAGCGGCTCCGCGCTCCCCAACTTCGACTTTTTTGATGAGGAGGAAAACTTCAGACCCTCTCCTCCCAAAACTTGTTCTATCTAAAGCGGTTAGACATTCGTTGAAAGAGACTGAGAAATGGATGTCTATGAAAGAGACTTAGGGAAGGCTCTTTTTGCTTACCCTCCCTCTAAGTTGCTTCGTAAGAGGTATAGGTTTTATGTAACTGGGGAAGCTCCTTCTCTGGGAGTTTCTGCCTCCTCCCAGGGAGACTTCTCCAGTTTAATCGACTCCTCTAGAGATCTGCTTTCGCCGCAGCGAAAGTTTTCTTTACAGCGCCGGAGTTGGACCACGTTGTAAAGAATCAATTTAAACTTTTGGAAGTCTTTAGCTTCCTTGATTGGACTATTGGCGCTTTAGCGGCCAAGATCGAAGACTGTCCTTCTCTTTCTCAGAGTTAGCGGAGGATTGGATTGGTGTTCTGTCCTGTGCGGACAAAATCCATTAGGGATGGATGTGATGAGTTAGCTTCGCTCATCGCCTTTGGTACCCTTAAGAAAAGGCAACTTTGGTGCTCCTTTGCTTCTAAAAGGGTTACTTCCCAACAGAAGTCTGCTCTCTTGTTCGATCCTTTTGTGAAAGATAACCTCTTTCCAGACGATGTAGTGTTGTCAATTTCGTCTGCGCTAGATAAGAAATCTACTTCGGATTTACTGGCACAGTCTACTAAGAGACCTAAAGCTCCTGTGGAGACTGTTCCTTCGGTTTCTCCTCTGGCCAAGTGCCTTTTCGAGGGAGAAAACCCAAGCGCTTCTTTCGGCCGAAGTCGAATTTGCGACCTCAGTCTAAGGCCTCAGCCAAGGTTAACAAACCTTCCAAATGAAAGCTCGGTTCTTCATGCACCAGTGGGAGCCAGGCTGGCTCTGTTTTGGGAGGAATGGGAAAACAGAGGAGCAGAAGCCTGGGTAGTGCAAGTACTCAAGTTCGGCTATCGTATTCCTCTCGTTTCACCTCCCTCGCTCTCACCTGTGCCAATTCCATTCCAGGCATACTCTCCGGGCTCAGACAAATTTCTGGCGCTAGCCGCAGAAGTGGAAGCGCTTGTTCTCAAAGAAGCGATAGAACAGATAGAAGGGGATTTTCCTCCAGGCTTTTACAATCGCCTTTTTGTAGTTCCCAAGTCATCAGGGGGCTGGAGGCCGGTTTTGGATGTGAGCGCCCTGAACTTGCATGTCCAGAAAACAAAATTTCATATGGAGACCACTCGGTCGGTTCTGGAGTCCATCAGACAGGGGGATTGGATGGTCTCTCTGGACATGCAAGACGCTTATTTTCACATTCCGATACATCGCGAATCTCGGAAGTACCTGAGGTTCATGTTCGAAGGCAAGGTGTTTCAGTTTCGGGCGCTTTGCTTCGGACTAGCGACCGCTCCTCAAGTTTTCACCAGGGTTCTATCCCCGATAGGAAGCTGGCTGCACATATTAGGAGTAAGAATCTCCCTCTATCTGGACGATTGGCTTCTCCGGTCGGAATCAGAGAGTCGGTGCATGAAGGACCTTGGAACAACTCTGGATCTTGCCAGAAAGTTAGGAATTCTGGTCAACAAACAGAAGTCCCAGTTGGTTCCATCTCAGAGCATCCTTTATTTGGGGATGATTCTGAATGCTCAAGTTTTTCGGGCTTTTCTGTCCCCGAAGAGGGTTCAAGGCTGTATGGAGGACAGTTCAGGAGTTCTTGGACAAAAAGGTAAGTTCTGCCAATCAGTGGACGAGACTCCTGGGCAAATTGACGTCAGTGGAGAAATTTGTGACGTTGGGAAGACTGCACATGAGACCTCTGCAGTTTTTCCTGAGAGCCTCTTGGTGCAGGAAGACACAACCAGACTCGATTACCTTTCCTGTCACAGATCAAATAAAAGAGGACCTAAGGTGGTGGCTCTCTCGAGCAAGGTTGGAAGAAGGGTTAGATTTACGACCCATCCTCCCGAACCTACAGTTCTTTTCCGACGCATCGGACACAGGTTGGGGAGCCCTACTGGGAAATCAACGGACTTCAGGAGCTTGGTCGGAGAAGGAGAAGAAGTTCCACATAAATGTAAAGGAACTGTTAGCAATTTTCTTGGGGCTCAGACAGTTTCGGAGCTTAGTAGAAGGTCGAGTAGTGGCAGTTTATTCCGACAACTCCACGGCTCTATCGTACGTGCGGAAACAGGGGGGGACTCAGTCTTTCTCTCTGTACGAAGTAGCCAAGGATCTCCTCCTGTGGTCAAACGAAGCGAGGTTCAGCTAGTCCCGAGATTTGTTCCGGGAAAGATGAACGTCCTGGCGGACGAGTTAAGTCGTCAACAGCAAGTGTTACCTCTGGAGTGGACTTTGGACAACAAGATTTGTCAGAAACTTTGGCGCCTTTGGGGACGACCGTCAATAGACCTGTTCGCGACATCAAGGAACAACCGTCTTCCTCTCTTTTGTTCTCCAGTCCCAGATCCTCTAGCTTGGTCGGTGGACGCAATGCTGTTGGATTGGTCGGGTCTGGAAGCTTATGCATTCCCTCCGTTCGGTCTAATAAGAGAGGTGCTGAACAAGTTCATGTCGCACAGCAATGTAACACTGACGTTAATCGCTCCCATTGTTTTGGCCCAGGAAAGAGTGGTTCCCGGACCTTCTCCAGTTGTTAGTAGACTTCCCCAGACTTCTTCCTCCAGAGAAGTGGCTTCTCAAACAACCTCACTTCAAGAGGTTCCACCAAAACTGTCCGCTCTAGCTCTGACAGGGTTCAGACTGTCCGGAATCTTGTCAGAGCGAAAGGATTTTCAAGAAGAGCTGCAGAAGCTATCGCTCGTTGTAGGAGAGAGTCTTCTAACAAACTCTATCAAGGGAAGTGGAGAATCTTCAGAGAGTGGTGTAGAAGTGCTAAAGTCTCTACTTCTGCGACCTCTTTAACAGAAATAGCAGATTTTCTTCTATTTCTTAGGAACTCTTAAGAAACTGGCTCCTTCGACAATCAGAGGATATAGAGCCATGCTCTCTTCGGTTTTTCGACATCGAGGTTTGGATATTTCCTCCAATTCAGATCTGTCGGACCTCATTAGGTCTTTCGAAACCACTAAGCTCCCGCAAGATACAGTGGCTTGGAACTTAGATGTGGTGCTTAAGTTCCTCATGGGGCCACCGTTTGAGCCCTTGAAGTCGGCTTCACTCAGGAACTTGACTAAGAAGGCACTCTTTCTTATTGCACTAGCTTCTGCTAAGCGTGTCAGCGAATTGCACGCTATAGACAAAAGAGTCGGTTTCTCTCAAGGCAATGCTGTATTTTCGGTATCTTTGACCTTTCTAGCCAAAAATGAGAATCTTCTAATCCTTGGCCGAGGAGTTTTGTGGTAAGGAACTTATCTGATTTGGTTGGACATGAGGAGGAAGAAAGGCTCTTATGTCCAGTCAGGGCTATTAAGCAGTATCTGTTTGCCACTAAGGGTATTAGAGGACAATCTTCTAAGCTCTGGACCTCGGTTCAAAATCCCTCTCGTCCTCTCTCTAAGAATGCTATATCGTTCTTTATTAGAGAGCTTATCAGGGAAGCTCACTCACAGTCCGAGAACGACAATCTTTCCGTTCTGAGAGTTAAAGCTCACGAGGTTAGAGCAGTGGCAACTTCTTTAGCATTCAGAAAGAATTTATCTTTAGCTTCGATTCTTCAGAGCACGTTCTGGAGATCGAATTCGGTTTTGCGAGTCATTATCTCAAAGAGATAGAAACGGTTTTCGAGAATTGTAAAACGTTAGGTCCGGTGGCGGTTTCTGGCATGGTGTTGGGAGAAACGGCACAGGGGTCGTCACCTCTATGCTAACTTTTCACCTTGAATAGGTTGTCGAGTTCAAGGGAAGCTGGGGGTACTGAGTACCTGGGATACTCACCAGTCTGTTAGGTCAGATTTTACAATGGTTGGGTATATATGTTTTTAAATCTGGTGTTGGTGACAATGTTTTGTATGATTGAATTTCTGGTCTTAGCCCAGGGCAAGGGCAATCTTTGTTGTTACTATCCTCCGTCAGTCAGCCTAGACTCGCTTGAACTACGGAAGGATTCCACTCCTGTAGAGGCTAACTTTGGTCAAATTCCAATTCCTCTACAATAGTAAGAAGAGCACCGACCAGAGGCAGTAACAGTCTGCTGTAGCTCTCTTACAAGGTAAGGTACAACAGACACCTTGAGTGTTTACTGGTATTGCAATAAATGTAACCATTTAAAAATACTAGTGGTCCACTGAATCCCACCTTCCCATAAATGTGTAATCAGCTCTATAATTGTTCGGTAAGACACTACAATAAAAATAAAATTTTCATTATTAAAATGAAGTTTTTATTGTATATACTTACCGAACAATTATGATTATACCCACCCTCCTCCCCTTAGGTGGACGGACGGGCAGAAAGAATTGGATTCACCTGGGCAGTTGTACCTGGTTCTCCCGCGAGTGGAGGGAGATGATGTCATCACCACCAGTGTTGGCGACGCCGACGCGCTAAATTTGAATTTAGTATCCTGCCGCTCGTGGAAATCACGGCTCTATAATTGTTCGGTAAGTATACAATAAAACTTCAATTTTAATAATGAAATTTCATTTTTTTGAGTGCTGTTATCGTTCATGTTTATTAACTCAGTCTGCATCCCTTTGCTTTTTCTGTTTATTGTTTCCTTTGGTAGATTACAGGAGAATTCTTTTACCAGTTAATTTGTTTGCTGGGATACTCACTTTGGTTGTAAATCTCACATATTTACAAAAAGCTTAATACCCTGTTGGTGGAGAAACTTGAGTAATGTTCTTAATTATTTATTGAAATGAGAAAAGTGGTGTACAGTAAACCCCCCAAAATTCATGGGGGATGAGTACCAGAACCCCCAGCAAATTGTTAAAATCAGTGAGTACTTGAAACCATTCTAAAAATGTTTTAAACTGCTGCAGTATTTTGATAGTTTAAACACAAAAAACCTTGTCAAAATGCTTATACCCGAGTATTTTAATAGTTTTATCACAAAAAAGTGCATTTAGTTAAGAAAAGGATATGAAAATACAGTAATGTGTGAATATTTCTCATTAAAAAATACCATGAATAGGCAAACTTTCTGTGAATAATGGGTACATATGGTCTGTAGAAAAATGCGTGAATAGGTGAGTCTGCGAATCATGAGTCTACGAATCGTGAGTCCATAAATAGCGGGGGTACTGTATTGGTAAAAACTCCACTGCTATAATTTTTATAAGTCTAATGGGCAGTCTGCATTATACCTAATTAAAAATTTTTAACAAACTGACTGATTTAGACATTTAATGCATTGTTTACTTCTAAACATATTTGAGAATT
Source organism: Macrobrachium nipponense (assembly GCF_015104395.2). Lineage (NCBI taxonomy): Eukaryota > Metazoa > Arthropoda > Malacostraca > Decapoda > Palaemonidae > Macrobrachium > Macrobrachium nipponense. The sequence goes on along the minus strand of NC_087203.1, from coordinate 72,857,686 downwards.
AGATCATGAAATGCCTCATACTGTAAGTGAATAAATTTTAATTTAAGCAAAGCATTCATTTCAAGATTCCTCATGTCCTAGACAGTGCCTGTGGATATTCCTTTTGTTTAGATCAGGGGTTTTCAACCTGGGGTACACCAAGGGTCTGTCGGGGGTTTGCGTTCCCCATGGCACTTGAACGAATGTTAGATGCTGACGTTCAATGTGCTTTAGCAAAAAGTGCTCATCGGTCAACTAGTATAGTTAATGAAAACAGTTTCAGCCATTTCATTGACTCCCTTTGCATCTGATGTAATAATAATGTATTTTGTTTTTGTGGCTCAGTACCATAACCTTGAAAATTTACTGTTTAGCCAGAGGTAAATAATTATAAAAAATTGTCTATATTTTTTTATGGAATTCTTTATGTTTTCAATATTATTGGTTATGTCAGTAGAGTTATGCACTTAATTCCCTTCTGTACAGTACTTGCAAATATATAGAATGGAATGTTTTCTGAGTTGGTTTTGTTTTCCATGTTATACAAAGTGAAGGGTTACATTACTGACATTACAAATGCCCGAAAGGGTACGGGTGGAGAAAAAGGTTGAAAACCCCTGGTTTAGATGGTATAAGCATGATACAAAATCAGTTCACTGTCTACTAATGCTATCTGCTCTATCCAAATCATTTTGAGTCTTAATGATTAAAAAATTTTCACTCAGGTAACTGCTGCAGTTTGAAGGGATCAAAATTTATGAAAATTTTGGAAGAATTATTCCATTTTGGATTATTTCATACTTAATAAATGCCACAGCAATGAGAAGCAGATGCGATTGTGTGAATAAGATTTGTAAAAAGATCATGTGACCAACCATGATTTCAAAGGATAGCATAATTGTGGTATTTGGATGGACAGATATCTTTGCTGAAAGGCCTTGAAAAGTGAACGAAAGGAACCATGAGGCTTTTGCTCACAATCTGGAGTTATGTAACTAAAGCCAAGGAAGAAAGCAGGCCACAAAAAAAAACTTCCTTTAATATTTCAAAGACCTCTTGACATTTCCTTGTTCTGTCAAGCTCCAGATGATGAATCAAGCCATACATCATGGTGTTAATTCAGTTTTTAAATCAATATTTAGTATTATATAAAATGCACTAGGTTTATATTGCATTTACCTGTCCATATTACAGATAAATGCACATTTGCATGTGGCTTTTGAGAAAGTAAGGGTATGTTGGTACATAACTTAAAATGGTACAGTAGTAACAAGTGCATAGCATTCCATGAAAAGTTAACAGACCACTAACATTCAGTATTTGTGAAAGACCACTGTGTATGACTACACTTGTTTAGTAGTGTATAAAGATTACTATATCTTGGGGAATATGGTAGTGTCAGGCTACAATTTAAGGCTTCCTCTATTTCTTAATATTTTTCTCAAACTAAAACAACCTTTTGTAATTATGAGATGATATGATCCACATTTCTAGGCCCTCGTAGGACAGGCCAAAGGATCAGGTCTCAAATAAGTGGCTCATATTGGGGCAAAACTTTAAGAAAAATAAGGTCCGTTAGGTAATGGGAAAGGAGCAAAAGAAAAAAAGTTAGGTAGCTAATGTGAAGAGAACAAAAGGAATGAAAGTTAGGTAGCTAATGGAAAGAGAACAAAAGGAATGAAAGTTAGGTAGCTAATTGGAAGAAAACAAAAGGAACGGATAAGTTAAAAGTGGAAAGCAGTGCAGATTGGGAATGAAGGAACATTGCCAAGGCCTTTAAGAACTGCCTATTGTGTGTCAGGCAGGGCACACCTTAAGCAGGCTTCTTTTAGGGCTTTTGTGTCTTTTGACTTGTCAGTCATAATGAAAGTCTATTACAAACGAATTTTTACAAACCACAAAATTTTTGCAGGCACCACAAATGGGTCAGTTCTTAAGTGGAACTTGCAGGATTTACCACTCCCTGATGGTGAGGACCCAGAAATGATCAAGACATCTTCAAAGTTTGTTGCTCATAAAGACTGCTGTAATGGTGTGAGGTAAGTTTGTAATTATATATTAAATATATATTTATAAATGTTATACTGTAACTACTTCTAAGTTAAGTTATGCAATAGTTCATCATAACATAGTGAAAATTCCACAAAGTGTTCTTTTAAATTTACCTTTCAAGTGCATATGTTTAGCCTGTGATTTGGCCTTTATTATGTTTTCTGTCACCTTTACAGTATATACCAGTTGAAATTAAGTGCTGTCCTGTAGTGCAGTTGTAATTGTATTAAATTGCACATGTACCATCATATAATTTCTTTTATATACAGTATATATAAATCACAGTCCTAATGCATTTTGGAATGTGGCGATATCATTTTGAGTAATATGTATTATACTGTTGGAAACTATTTTACTATAGTTAAGAGTCCAGGAGATATTGATACATAAAAAGGAATAATGAATGATGACAGTTTATTTTAATGTAGTTAAGAGTCCAGGAGATAATGATACATAAAAGAGAATAATGAATGATGACAGTTTAGGAGAATATTGTTTTCGTAGAATGATACTGTAGGAAATTTTGAGAAAGTCATCCAATTTTTAAAATTTTGCCATACATACTGCATATAGGAACTATCCAGATAAAATGGTGACAAGAATTATAGTTTTTTTTATTTGTGAAATAAATTTTTCCTTAGAAACCATGCACCACAGTAACTTGATCACTGTAAATGTAATATGAATTTATTTTTCTGCTAGGCAAGTTTGTATTGGTGATGATTAGAACTGAAATCCTCATTATATTTATTTGAACTGGCCTCATGCTAGTACTCTTGCTTTCTCCTTTGAGAAAGTCTTCTTGAACAATGATATATAATTTCGAGTTGCTTTTATATGCTATAGAGTGCATATTGCCCTTTGGGTATCTGCTGCAAAAGATAAAAATTTGATGTTAGGTGTGAAAGATAATCTACAGTTTTAGACTACTAAATACATTTTATTTTGGTTTTACTGTTAACTTTATATAAAGGACTTGATCATAATCAATCTGCATCCATGAAGTGTTATGTGCTCATTGTGCATCACCAGGTGTTGTTTTGAATGCAATTTTTGATAGCTTCAATTTATTTCTTGTAATTTTTATTATATGCCTCTAACATGAAAAATGTTGATATAGATTTTATTTTTCTCATTCACAGTTTAAATCCACATTTCCCAGTACTAGCCACAAGCTCTGGTCAGCGCCACTTCCCAGAGCCACAGTCATGTTCTAGCTCAGACTCCTCCTCTGAAGATGATGGACCCTTATTTTTGCATAGGAAAAACAAATATGAAAATTCTGTAAAATTATGGTGGCTTGGGTGATGTAGAATGAATTTCACTTTCTTGGGTATTCCTTGTCATGGATTTTTTTTTTCTTTGTTGATAACGATTCTTGGTTAAACCCAGTTTTGCTCAGGATCACACATTTACCTGAATGTACTAATTACTAAGCATTTTCATTTTGAGTTTTAATAAAAAAACAGAAACAGAGTGATTGTACAATATTCTTTTCTTTGCTCTTAACATTTGAAATGTAGGTAAGCTGATCAATATAGGTGTGCAGAACTCCTTTTGTTATAAGAAAAGACTAATACATGTACTGAAGATATGATATTGTGCATTTTATACTTAACATGTTTTTTTAACATGTTCTGGGTTTATGGTCCAAAAATTGCAGGTTGTTTGCATTCTTACAAAACTCGCTTTTTCAACTGCCTTGACCACTGTATCAAGTCTGATCTGAGGTTGGAACAAAAGAATCCAGCCACGGACACAACATTTCAAGGGATGAATCACCAGTCTCTTGCTGAGTATGTTCATGTGGTGAACGAATGATTTTTTTTCACTTTTAGTGAATGAGCACTGGGAAGATGTCTGGAGAGTCTATAATTTTATTATATTTCATTTTTAAGGAAATATGTATATATTTTTCCTTACCTGGTTCATGAACGTAGACTGATTAGCATATGTGTACAGGCATTCCCCGGGTTACGAAGGGGGTTCCGTTCTTGAGATGTGGTGTAAGCCGAAAATCACTGTAAGCCGGAGCATCGTCAAAAATCTTAAGAAAACCTTACATTTAATGCTTTAGGTGCATTAAAAACTATGTAAACTGCATTCTTATTGCATTTTTCATCAAAAAACCTTCAAATATTGATTATTTTGCATTTTTGGAGTCATATTTCTTCTGCCAGATCAGTGTTGCAAGCGCCATAACCCTGGAACATGCGTTGTAAACCTGGAAATAATTTCTGATAAATATAATTGAAAAGTGTTGTAACCTCGGAACATCGTAAGCCGAACCCGTCGTAAGCCCGGGACTGCCTGTAATGTGTTAAACTTTTTTGGCTTGCATCACAGTTGCATCACATTATGTGTTTCTCACTTTTATACATTCTTTGTTCTACTCTTGAGTTGCATAGACGTTCCTAAAGGGATGACATTGACACTTAATTCTTAATATGAAGTGGTAAGTTTGGGTTTATGTTTTGCAGGAAATTGTCTTGTATGAGAAGTCAGATACTCAGCCTAAGAAATTAAGCCTGAGTAAGTGATACGGTTCAAATATTAATATAGATTGAAGCACTTACTCCTAAATACAGCATAGTCCTAAAGGAGTATGGAGTATAAAAAAAATTACCTAATAGACTAATATCCTGTATTTTAAACATCTAACTTACCTGGTAGTTATATATATATAGCTTAAGTCCCTGTGACGTCACGGCAGAATTCAAAACTTGCGGCAATCGCCGATTGGGTAGTCAGGTGTACCACCTGTGCGCCCTCTATCTAGGTACCTGGAACCATTCCAACTATTCCTCAGATCTTCCCTGCCGCCTTTTCGGCTAACATCGTGGAATTTTACTCGCTTTCGCCCGTGTTTTTTCGCAATTAATTTGGTGAAGTACACTTTGGCTTTGGCTTTCGCTTGTTGTTGGGTGTATGTAGATCATCTTGATAATGATAATGAATCATAATGAATGATGATGATAAGAGAATGTTTACATTATTGTGACTTGCTTATTCTTGATCTCTCTTTCGTATTTTCCAAACATGGCTGACTCTGCTTCGAGTGTAAGAATGTGAGTGAGAGCATGTAATTCTTGGTTTGTTAAACCTCGATAGATTCTTGTTAATATTATATAAATTGAGAAGCAAGAGTGATCATTTGCGTGAAAATAATAACATCAGGAGAGCGAAGAGTATTATGTCTCGCTCTTCTAGAGATAGTCAGGGAATTAACGATTCTCTTTCCCTTACTAGTGATCCTATTGACCCTGCTTTCATAGTAATAGTTTCTATTCCCCCTACTGATATAAGTGTTGGTCCAACTTTATAGGACATGATAGCGACCATTCAAGCCTTTGGTAAAGGTATAATCCCCTGTGGAAACAGGGAGAAATCGTGGTCGAATGTGAGAGATTTTAGAATCACAAGTCACATTGTTAAAATCAGTGCAAGTGCAAGTGTAGTGGAAGGTGCGACTGCTCGGACCTGTCGTGCTCCTAGTCCTAGGCCTCTTCCAAGCTCACCAACCCCTGTGAGAAGGAATGTCGACCGACGAAGGGAGGCGAGAGGCTTTAGCTACAGAGCGGCCGTCCCCTCGAGCGTACCTGTTGACGATCCCCAGGACGTTCACCCTCGCCATAGGAAAGGCGAGGTAAAAATTATTATGTTTTTTTTTTTATTGATACGGCTCGGATCTATCGTACTCCTGGTCCTAGACCCCTTCCAAGCTCACCAACCCCTGTGAGAAGGAAAGTCGACCGACAAAGGGAGACGAGAGATTTTAGCTCCCGAGCACCTGTCCCCAGGGCACTCATACACGCCATTGGATAGGCGAAGTTAAAGACTTTTCTTCGTCATCTGACGATGCAGTACCTAGACGGAGCTGGCTTTAAGCTTCGAAATCTAGATCCTCCATAAGAAGGAGATCATGAGTGATGCAAAGCATCAAGAACTGCCAGGATGTAGCATTGCAGCAGTCCGAAGAGATTTTAGTCCGATTACGAAGACAAAAGGAGGTTGGAGAATGTCAGTTCCCCCACCAAAAGCAGTAAGATGTCGCACAGGCGGCCATCTGCTTCGGTGGCAGACGGAAAGACGTCAGACACGGTTGGTCCTTTTGTCGAAAGCAGTAAGATGTCGCACAGGCGGCCATTTGTTTCGGTAAAGGACAGACAGATGTCAGACACTTTTATGCCTTCTGTACATTCTCCTCTTCCTTCTTCGCTTTGGTCTTCGTCTACGGATGATTCATTGTTTGATGTAGATAGATACTCCGTATCTGTGTATATTCAGCATATAGAGAAAAAACTATCTTCATACATGAAGATCTGCCAGATGGCTCGACATAACGCCCAGCGTCAAGTACATAAGCATAGTGACGACGGACGTCAAAGAACCGAACGTCAAGATGATAATGCCGTCAAACGTCAAGTGCTTGAACGTCAAAGTCATATACAGTACATCATGACGTCGGTCTCCAACATGACGCTGAGCGTCAAGAGACTCCGAGAGTCAAGAGGATCATGGCGCCCAGCGTCAAGAGAATTATGACGCCGAGAGTCAAGAGTTACAGCGTCAAGATCATAAACATAATGACGCCGAACACCAAAGTGCCGAGTGTCAAGATCCTAAGCGTCAAGATCATAAACATGATGAAGGATCATAGACAGCACGATCCCTGACACTAAAGATCCCAACGTCAAGGGGATCATGGCTTCGTCCGAGTAGATCTTGAACGTCAGGATCATAAACAGCATGATCCCGGGCACTTGAGCGTCAGGATCATAAACATCATGACGCTGTACACCAAGTATCCATGGGTGTCAGGATCATATACAACCGCCAAGAGGATCATGGATCCGACCTTATAGATCTTGAACATCTGGATCATAAATGATCATCAGGATCATAACATCATGACGCTGGACACCAAAGATCCATGGGTGTCAGGATCATATACAAACGTCAAGAAGATCATAGAGCAAAGCGTCAATAGCTTGACTGTCAGGATCATATACATCATGACGCCAGACGTCAGCAAGACGTCGCTACTTATATTTCAAACATCTAACTCGCCTGGTGGTTGTATATATAGCTTGCGTCCCTGACGTCAGCTATAGATATAACTACCAGGTGAGTATGTTCAAAAATTTATTTTATCATGAAAATAACATTTTGATTACATTCAGGAGAAAGGAAACTTGATAACGTCCTTTCTCCTATGAGTACCTTAGAGCCTGTTTCAGATGAAGAGCATTCAAAGGAACAACATGCTTCATCAGATTTGAAAAGACTTATAAAGGTCTGTATATTGAGATTTTCTAGAGAGCTTTATTCCAGCTACTCCTCGTTCCCCTCCTTCAGAGTTTACGCTTGGGAAAATCGTTCTAATATGACAAACTTTACAAAGAGGGGTTTTGTCTCCCTCTTCCAAGAGAACTCTAAAGGTGATGGATAATTGGAGGCAAACGAAGAAAGAGCAAATTAAGACAGTTTTCTCGTTTTCCCCCAGCAAAGTTAGCATCCAGCTCGACTGTATAGCATGAGACGAGAGAAGCTCTTGGCCTTGGAATTCTTTCTTCGACCCAATGGGACTTCTTGAGTATGGCGGATTCTTTTCGTCGAACAGCTATAAACAGAACCAAAGTGCTTTAGTCGACTTCAGAATTAGATCAACTCGTCAGAGAAGTGTTCAGAGCTTTCGAGTTTTAACTTTTTGGGAACGTAGAGCGTCAAGGTTTTTTACACCTAGACTACAGACGACAATATTCTGAGCAACAGGACGTATGGACTCCAGGACGCCAGGCGTCAAGATTCTGGACGCCAAGACGCTAGGCATCAAGAAACTAAAAGTCAGGAAGCCGATCGTCAGATTCTCGACGACAGAGCTCCAAAAGTCAAACTGGACTCCAGGACGCCAGGCGTCAAGAGGCTGGACGCCAAGACGCCGGACATTCAAGTATTTGAACAGCAGGATGCCAAATGTCATGAATTATTTTTTCCTTACTTATGAGGTCATACTCATTCATTCGGCCTGTTTTATGCGCCTCTTTCAGCACAAGAGTTAGTGAATGAGGTCTCCTCTGCCTTAACCCAGAAGGCCACGCAGGACTTAATATCGAGAATTCTCGATAATTGTTTTTACGATAATCGGTAACCTCGCAGAATGCTTGAATTCCTGGGATTTCTAGCATTTGCAAGAATATCTAATACTGGAGTAAGAATATCTCTCAGTAGATTACCAACCCTGGAATACACAAGAACGAACCCGAACATCCAGTTTAGATTGAACTTTTGTCTTCGGGGTTTTTTCAATGTATACTATTGAAGCTTTCCTTAGGGGAAGACTTCTCCTTTACTCTCTTGACTAGAGAAGGAAAGGTGTAGATTTCCAATCCGTATTTTCATTTCTCGTAGGGAAAAGAATTAGGATGGAGGTCGTTTGTACAGAAGCCTACAAATATACAACGGATATTACCCTTGAGACATAATTCTGTTAAGCAGTTGCATTGTCCAGGGGCCAGTCGCATACCGTAGTTAATTCTACGGTTTGTGACCGAGACGACTTGGGTCTTAATAGAACTGCAACTCGGGACTGTCTATATTCCCAGGAGTTACCAGTTTCGATTTTAAAATACTATGGTATGGTCACGACAAAACCACCTCAGTTTTTTGTATTTACTGAAATCCGTTTCGTTTAAATATAATTGCTCGAGCATAATAGATTCCTTTTTCTTTTAACGCTCGATTATTCTACCTGAACGCATTCCTTAGAGGAATGAATTACCTGGCAACTCAGGATAGCGAGTGAGCAGGAACTGATTAGACCGAGACTACAGATTCGGCAACCCAGTACCAGCTGGTTCTCCGAGACGCACTGTCTTATTATGTCTCTCTCCCCTACAATGATTGACTACCGAACCTGTTCTCTGTACAACAATATCAGACTTACGTCTCTTTTTTTTTTAACGGGGATTCTCGCATACAGGTATGACATCTTCGGCATCCCCTTGGATATTGCGAGAATTTTCAACAGATATATATATTCTGGACTTTTTCATCTTGACGTTTACCGCACAGTAACAGAAGTCTTTACTACTCTCCCGCTGTATCGCATTGCGATAATGCAGAATGTCTCTTCAGACTTCTGAGTTTTTCTGCAAAATAATCTTGTATTCGATAGGGTGCAATTGTTCGTTGTTCACCCCGAATTAACAGATATATACGGAAGACATCGCCTTCTCCCCGAACTGCCAGCTCTATTTCCAATTGATCAGCCCAGGAGAAGTAGAAATTCCCTGTATTTTCATTACTGGAAACCACTCCGCTTTCATTGCAACTACAACCCCTCACCTTACAGCAATGAAATCGCTGTTAGCGTTTTCAGTCCTTTGTAAGCGGAGGTATGGAACCTTGAGAATCCTTCTCTCGATTCGACTGTAAAGACATAGGTTGCATTCACTCTCCACCTTCGTCTTCAATGAAACAGTGTTGTTTGCTTCTTAGCTGGGATTCATCTACTAGGGGAATGTCTTGCCATAAAGGACCTTGGTCTCTAAAGGGCAATTGACTTGGCCCTATTGGGCACATGACTTAAGAGAATCATCACCTCGTTAAGGGATTCACTACCTCACTGTCCAGCACCAGTGACAAACAAATAGATAATTTGTATTGTCTCTCGGCATAACCTTTTTAAAACACAAAAAATCACGTGACTTGCTCGGATGCTTGGACTCTATGCCACCGAACGCAGTCGATAAACAGATCTCAGAGCGCCCGAGTCAGTTACGATCTACACTGTAGACTTAGTAGGTTGTTCCAGATCAATCATTACTTCTTAATAGATTGTCCCAGCAACCATACCATGGACATCAGCCATGGAGTGTCGCTGTCCTATCCATTGCCGAGAAGAAGAATCTTCGCTGCAAGGGGATAGGACAATAAGAGACTCTTCGCTGCAGACTGTAATACAAGTTGTAACATTTCGACCTCGACCATTAAGTGATACATAAACATGTTCAGAGAGGTCTTCATTGACAGGAACTTAGACGTGTCTGAATATAAAGATCTCCAAGACCTTCATAGACCCTTCGACATGACTAAAGAAAGACTACAGTCCCCTCCAGCATAGAATCTGGATGTAGTCCTGAAATTTTTCATGAGTGATAGGTTCAAACCTTTACAGGAAACATCATTTAAGGACCTCACCGTATAAAACTCTCTTCTTAGTTGGTCGAGCTACAGCGAAAAGAGTCAGTGAAATCCATGCCTTCAGCAAAGCTGTAGGGTTCAGACAGGGTAATGCTATCTGCTCTCTACAACTGGAATTTTTAGCGAAGAACGAACGCCCTTCTCTGCCCTGGCCCAAATCGTTCGAGATTCCAAACCTGTCGGAGCTCACAGGTAAGGAATTAGAGAGAGTTCTTTGTCAGGTAAGGGTCCTGAAGCATTACCTGAAAAGGAACGAAGCAATTATGTGCCAATTCAGAGGGGCTTGAGTGTTTTGTCAGAAAGCCCTCTCTGCAAATGTCAAAGAATGCGTTTCCCTTTTTTATTAAGAACCTTATGAGGGAAACTCATTCAGAATATAGTGAGACGGATCTCAAACTGTTGAAGGTCAAAGCACATGAAGTTAGAAAAGTGACAACATCTGTAGCTTTCAGACAGATCAGGTCTTTACAGAGTATAATGGACTCTACTTTCTGCAGAAGTAAGTCAGTGTTTGCCTCACACTATTTGAAACATGTGCAGACTCTTTATGAAGACTGTTGCACTTTGGGACCATTCGTAACAGCGAATGCAGTAGTGGGAGAAGGAGCTACCCCTACAATCCCATAACCTAATACCTTTTTCCTTCCTTGGAACTGTTGAATTTTTATTGTTGTTTGTGGAGACTGGACGCAGGCTTCCACAACCATTGATTTTCAGTCAGGTGGTCATTTTGTTCCTTGGTAGCGCCCGGAACAAAGGTATTAGATGAGGTCCTGTCACATAGAGGTTATGCACCGGTTGACAGCTCCTTGAGGTCTTCAGCCCCCTGGGTGGATCTCTGGATCTCTTAAGGAAAGCAGACATAATGAGGCACAAGATTATTAAAGTCAGCTTCCTTAAACAGGTACGAACCCATAAGTTTGTTTATTGGCTGTCTCTGACCCTCCACCAAAGGTGTCAATCAGCTATATATACAGTAGTACCTCGAGATACGAAAGGCTCAACTTACGAAAAATCCAAGTTACGAAAGCCAATGCGAAAAATTTTACTGCTCTACATACGAAAAGTTTTCAAGATACGAAAGGTTGTTGCTGTAAAGTCCCGAGATTCGCCCGGACCACCGAGAACAATTTTAAAACTCCCGCGCCGCCAACTGAGTAAACTCGCCACCATCCTCCCGCTCTCCCATTGGTTCCTGATGCTAGTCACCCCATAAGGTCCTGCTCTCCTATTGGTCAGCATCTACCCCTTGTGCTTTAAGTATTCTATTGGTAAAAGGTTGCTGTAAATTGAAAAACTTATTCATGCAATACATTTAATAAAAAAAAACATCAGGTAAAGATAGAATAAAGAATAGAAATGAATGGTTATTATACTGTTTGGTAGTTTCAGTAGTTGAAGAGAGATAATGAAAATTTATGGCTTACTGTGTAAAAGTGATTGCTTGGCGATCGTTCGATACTCGTAAGTGCTGGATGTAAACAAATGTTTGGAAGCTTTTTTTTGTTTGTTTATTATAGTTAATGGTTACTTAATAATTATTTGAAGTGAGTACATGCAATACATTTAATAAAAAAAATTGTGAATTAGATATCATAAAATATAAAATAAATCAGACTGCCAACAAATACGTATTTTTTAGAATTCTTCTTCTGTTTTATTATTACGTTATGTATACGCATGTTTCATTATAGCTGTCAGTAACTCGGTATCTTCATTAGGTAAAGATAGAATAAAGAATAGAAATGAATGGTTATTATACTGTTTGGTGGTTTCATTAGTTGAAGAGAGATACTAATGACAATTTATGGCTTACTGTGTGCTAGGAAAAATGACTGCTTGGCACTCGTTCGATACTCGAATGTAAACAATTGATTGGAAGGTTTGTTTTTTGTTTGTTTGTGTATTATAGTTAATGATTAATTAATAATTATTTGAAATGAGTACATACTGATTATTTATACATTTTATTGGCATATTCTAAGCTTTTAGCTCTTAGGTTTAGATGACAGAATCATAGACTAGGCTACAGTAGCAACCGCTAACATAGGCTAGGCTTATTGCTAAGGGACATATGCTAAAGACCTAATATATGCAGTAAAAATGGGGTTGAACATTACATGCAGTTGAATATTACTCAAGTATGTACAGTATTTTGCCTTTTTGGAGTCATATTTCTTCCGTCGTAACCCTAGAACATGTATTTTAGGCCTGGAAATATAATTTACTGGGGTGTTTTTGGAGGGCTTAGAACGGATTAGCCATTTTACATGTAAAATGTGTTCCAAGTTACGAAAAACTCATAATACGAAGGCCGTCTCGTAACGGATTAATTTCGTATCTCGAGGTACCACTGTATATAACTACCAGGTAAGTTAGATGTTTAAAAATGATATTTTCATATTAAAATAAATTTTTGAACATACTTACCTGGTAGTTATATATATATAGCTTAAGTCACTGTGACGTCACGGCAGAATTCAAAACTCGCGGCAATCGCCGATTGGGTAGTCAGGTGTACCACCTGTGCGCCCTCTATCCAGGTACCTGGAACCATTCCAACTATTCATCAGATCTTCCATGCCCCTAGTCTCTAGAGGGGAGGAGGGTGGGAATTAAATTATATATATAACTACCAGGTAAGTATGTTCAAAAATTTATTTTAATATGAAAATATCATTTTTCTCATGTACTTAGGCATTATTATGATTAGATCTAGAAATATAGAAGCAAATGGGAGGAACAGATTGCATAGTGAGCAACACATGCATAGAGTCCGAGCCATGGATGAAAAAAAATGAATAAACATATTGACTTTCTTATATCAGCAGCATGTATATAAAGATCCTGGACCAATTACATAAGTCAGGTTGATAAAAAGCCAAAATATGTAAGCTGAGGCAGTTGAGAAAACAGTGAGATTGAAAAAGATAAGAATAAGGGAACAAGTAACACTAAAAAGAATACTTAGAAATGTCAAATCACTTACTTTTTTAAGTGGGCTTAACAAAGTTACTCATTACTTATGACAAAAGCAATAGTAATTTCAGGAAAAGAAAGTATGAAAATACCTTTGAAATAAGATTTGGCATACTATCAAAGAGAGAAAGAGTGATTCAGATTGCCAAACAGAAACCAAGAAAGCCAAATGTGCATGACACATAAGTAAAATAATTTGAGAAAAATGTATCTTAAGAGCAAGGGTAATTTAATTATTATAGAAGGACAGTTCACATGGTACAAAATACAGCGGAACCTTGACATATGAAAGTCCCTACTTACGAAAAATCCAAGTTACGAAAGCAAAGACGAAGATTTTTTGCTTCTGTATACGAAAATAATTCAGGTTGTGAAAGGGTAAGGTCCGAGATTCCCCCGGACCACCGAGAACAATTTTAAAACTCGCGCGCCGCCAACTGAGTAGACTCGCCACCATCCTCCAGCTCTCCCATTGGTTCCTGATGCTAGTCACTGCCGTAAGATCCTGCTCTCCTATTGGTCAGCATCATGCCTCTATGTAAAGGCGTTCCTTGACCATTTTTTGCGGCAGCATTATTGTAAACACTGGAATTTGTTCGTTCACATATATTTCATTTGTTAACGTAAATTCGTGTTAGTGATTTCGCTTTTGTTGTACTGTAAGTTACTTTATCGTGTTGTGTATGAACTTAATTACTTACATTATTAGCCATGGGTCCCAAGAATGTTGCTGAAGTTCATGGAAAGAAGAGAATGCTTTCTATGGAGAACGAAGATGGAGATAATCAAGAAGTGTTAATGTTTTCTGCATTTGTTAATGTGTTTTGTAAAGTTTAGTGTTAGTGTTTTCTGCCATTTTTTAATGTGTTTCGTAAAGTCAAGTGTTCATGTTTTCTGCTATTTGTCCTCCTCCTCTGTCGCCACTTTCGGTGATCACCTCATTCGAAAGGTAAGGTTCCACATTTTACTACATATGTAGGTACATGTACGCAAAGTATTTCTTGTACCATGTACACCAATACACTTTATTTACAGGTACGTACTACAGTATAAGTTATGTTAGGTATTGAATGGTCCAAATTGTTGTATTTCATTATTTATTGGTCAATTTAGCTTTATTATAAAATTTACTGTGGTGATTTGTAGGGCTTGGAACGAATTAGGCAATTTACATGTAAAACGTCGTTCAAGATACTAAAAAATCAGGTTGCGAAGGCCGCTTCGGAACAGATTAATTTCGTATCCTGAGGCACTACTGCAGTTAATGAAATGTAGCTAGATAAGGGTAACAGTGTCTGGTTTTTGAAAAAAATCAGGCCAGACTGGCTCATAAATCACTAGAAGCTCTTTAAACTAAATTGACAAATACTGAACTGCAAGAAACTCCCAGTGAAAGCATAAATTAAAATAGTGTAACATGAAATAAGTACTGTTTGGGTCTATGAAATATTTTTGAGAGGCAACCCTAACTGATGTTAGGACAGAACTTTCTTAATATTGATGATGGAAGAGTTATTTCCAAATACTATCTTCTCTAAAACCATATTGGTTATCATGAACAAATTTAGTTTGCAGATTGTTCAGGAATGCCCATAAGATGTTTCACAGCCATGAGGAAAAATAAGCCATAATGTAAGCAACAGAGAATCAGTCACTGAAGACAACAGAAATATGAAAAACATCAGGGAGGAGGAACCAAAAGAGTGAAAAAGCAATTGTCATAACAGTGATGTACAAAGAAATAGGGGGATGCAATACAAAGTGCAATACAAAGTGAAAAGGATAGAGAAGTAAGGTTGCTGGAGCCTGGCATGAAGGTATGGGGTTTTGAAAACAGTATTGAGAGGCCCATTGAATAAATGATGGCAATATACCATGACAAAAAATCAAGAGTGAAGACTGAGGCAATCATTTTAGATGAATCTGATATAGAAGTTGTTGCCCATGAAAGATCAGCACAGTTCTTTGTTGTCTATTACAGTATACTAACTGAAGCAACTGATAAAGTATGGAAAGTGAGCTGCTGTTTGTAGATGACATGGTATTAAAAGAAAGAGGTCTTGGAAATGTTCAAAAGGTGAGATTTGAAAATCAACAAAAACAAAACCAAGTTCATGGTGACCAGATAGAGAGCAAAGGATAATGTCCAGTCTAGACTATGGTTTTGTGGGTACTGCAGGTGTGGTATAGGGGTGAATTAATTTGTATATAGTATAATAGATAGTTGACAGCAAGTGTACAGGATGGCAAATTTTTATTGCAATAATGGTTTTTTAAATGTTCAGAATGATTGACAAGAATTAATGATGGCGAGGAGAGGAGGAGGATTGTTTTACATACCGGTATATACTAGTACCCCTTCATTATGGGACCACCTTGACGTGGTGAGGGGTGCTCTCGAACCTCAGGAATCTCTTTCCAGGTTCGAACCCAAGAGTCCCATATGACATTATATATTTTCGAATTAACTTATGTGGACTTTTCCATTTTTGCCAAAATTTTTGAAAGCAAATAAATGAGAAAACATATCATGGCTTAACGTGGAGTTAAATCCGAAGCTAAATAGTGAGAACTGTGGTAGATCCATCATCTACCCGACAATGTTCGGACCTGTTTTTCAGGCGGAACTATTCTGTGGAGCTGGACCACGGATTCCAGGGGGGGCCTGGTTCTAGGAATAGAACTCTCGGCATTCTATCCAGTTTGCCCATAATGTGATTAGGATGGGGATAATTGTATTAACATAATACTCTTAGTCCTAGCAAGCGGGTTCTGCTTACACTTGGGCCATACTAATCATGTTATGCCATCCCCTTTTGGGGTAGGGTAGGGATGCGGACATTTGGGAGTCCTTTCTCACTTGTGCCTTTGGCGGAAGATTTAACTTCGCGAAGGGCCAATGATATCTTTTCAAGATTTTTTTTTTTTTTTAACTCAAAATTTATGAACATGGAAATAAATGATTTGAGTACCCCTGGGCCACATGATGGAAAAACTACGGCACAGTTGATGACCATTGGCATGTCACTCCCGAATTTCTTAGGTACTGCCACAAGTAGTGAAAGTACTATAAAAGATACAAAGGAACACCCTGTTCCAAGTAAAGCAGCAGAGCCAGAAAACCAAATAGAGTGCACAAATAAAAAAGAAACAACAAAAATAAATTGGTAAACTCCAATATCGTAACAATGGAACCATATATGATGAACAATAATTCTGAATTAGAGACAAATAATCCTCCCAACAATACAGAAAAATATAAAAATCATAATAGACAACCAACATACAAAAAACAAGGACCAAAAAGAAACAAAAATTACCGACTTAATCCCACATTGGTACATTTTGATGACCTCTTTGGACCAGATAATTGGTCAAGATTTCTAGTCCTCAAAGCTGACAACAAAATCTCAGCAGCGATGCTAGAAAACAAATTACTTAACATATATCCAACTCAAGACATGGAATGCAGACACATCAAGGACAATGAATGGCTTATCCAAGTAACCAATAAAAAGCAGTCCACAGCCTTTTTAAGTATAACAGAAATAAATAATATAAAGGTAATAATTACAAGCCACGAAACATTGAATTATGTACAGGGTACAGTCATCCTACCCAATAGCGAGCAGGAGCTTCCTTCAAAACAACTATTGCTAGACTCCTTAAAATTGAGATATAACAATATCCACGATTTAGAAATATACTCTATTTCAAGTAGGAAAGATAAAAATAAAAATATCAACATTGCCAAAATAAAATTTACAGGCCAAGACTTACCATTTAAAATAAAAATTCTTGGACAAAATAGAGAAGTTCGTCCTTTCGTTCCTAAACCACTACAATGTACACAGTGCTCAAGGTATGGACACACATACAAAAGATGCCGTAATAAGGCTATATGTGCAGTCTGTGCATCAGATGACCATACCACTAATTGGAACTGTAATCAATCAAAATGTATTAATTGTGGCCTAGCCCATCACGCAAAATCTAAGGAGTGTTCATTTTACCAATATAACACAGAACTTATGTTGTTAATAAATAGGACAGGAATGTCAGTCATGGAAGCCAGACTTGAACTAAAAGTAAGAGGCGTTAATAATCCATCCAAAACCCCCACCTTTTCAAATGTGACTAAAAATCAAGACATCAAGCAGCACAATAACAAACAAGATAATATAAACATAGAAACTAAATTTCATACCAATAATACTGAAACCCAAAATAAAAGGGATATTACAACAACCAATACCACTACTAACATAGATGATTGAGTTATCCATGGAAAAGAACTTCCAATAGAAGAAGAATTAAATAATGATGATAATCGAACTGGCAAAAAGAAAAGAATTCTAGAAAGAACCCCACCTAAGGGAAAAAAAGTAAATATTGAAAATTACAATCATTCCAGAAAAACTCCAACTACACCAGGAGAACATTTTAAAAAAGATATTAAATTAACCTCACCACAAGTGGAAATACACAATTACCCTCAATCTCAATCAAACAGCCAACATCTGGACAGTAAAGATCACTCTTTACAATTTCCATCAAATAATACTAATGAAAATCATACTATTAAACCAAACCAAAATATAACTATCACCCCCCAACCATCCACAAGACCCAAATATCCCATTAACAACAACAAAACAAATAACCCCTCAAACCAACAGTCCTTATCACTACAGAAAAGGAACAATAGAATTACAAAACCAGAAATTTCTAAAGCTAGACCAAATACTTCTGAACCAATAATTAACATTACCAAACATGCTTCATCTTGTGGTTGTAATGAATGCTTTGTAAGTACATATAACCAACTAACTACCAAGACAGAGGACACAGTACGAAATTGTATAGACAATTTTACCAAATTAAGGAGGTGCCCTTTAACACACCAACATGAGAACGAATTATGTTCTGAATCCTTAAAATACAAAAAGGAAATTATAAAATAAAAAATAGACTTGTTAATATTCAACTATGAAAAACAAACAACTGCAGAATCTAATAACCAACATACAAATGCAACAATTAAAAAACCACAAATAAATTCAAATGCATATAAACTACGAGATAAAGTAAAATCAGCAATCAATTTACAGAATTTAACACCAGTTCCTCCCAATAATGGAATATAAAATCATTCAATGGAATATAAATGGTCTCTTAACCCGACTACGTCTGGGTGAATTACAAAGAATCATACGAGACCACAACCCAATGTGCATATGTCTACAACATATAGGAAGTAACCCTACAAATATCCAACACTATAAAATTGCCTGTTATTCACCGACTGACGGTGGAAAATTAGGCACTGCCATATACGTTCATAATAGCATTACATATGAACCTTTTGACATACTATCTATGCCATATCAAATAACATCAATTAAACTATTATGCCTGATAAAAGTAAAATCACTATTTGTAATTTATATAACCAACCAAATTTCAATGCAAATTTCAGTGATTTTTCTGAACTTATTAGCAAAAGTATACAGGAACCCCTACTTATAGTAGGAGATTTTAATGCACATAATCCATTATGGGATATTAATAACCCCACTGACACATCCGGAATCAACATAGAGAATACTATAATGAAACACAACCTGTGTTGTCTCAATGAAAGTGAAGTTCCAACATATTTTTCAAATACACACCTAACCTTTTCTTCAATTGACATTTCATGTTCAAATGATGTAGCCGAGAAATTTGAATGGAACGTCCTAGACGATTCATACACAAGTGACCATTTCCCAATCATTCTGAACTACTTAAGTAATGTCAAAATATTGCCACCTACAAGATATAATATCCAAAAAGCTAACTGGGATAAATATTTCCTATACACACGAAACATACCACCATTCCCACATAATGAAGATCACAATACTACATGTGAATCAAAATCACAATACTACATGTGAATCAAAATCCCCTGTCCCATGGTGGAATCCAACATTAACAACATTAAGTAAAATAAAACATATATTGAGTCGCAATCTAAACAGACTCAAAACTCGCCTTAAATCACTCAACAAAATGCCCTATAGTATAAACATATTAAACAAAATAGTTATAACAAACATAACAATTAACCACATTAAACCACTATATAACAAATATACAGCCAAATTTAGAAAAACGGTAATAGCTGAAAAAATCGCATCATGGAAGGAATATGTCTCAAACATATCTTCAAACACATCCACAAGGGATGTCTGGCAAAAGATAAGGAAAATCAATGGAAAACATATAAGACCATCAAGAAGTGCAATACATTTAAATGGAAAAATATACCATGATACTTATGAAATATCAAACATAATTGGGAAACATTTTGAAAACATCAGTGCTTACTCCAGCCTAGATACACATTTTCAAAATATCAGAAAACAAAAAGAAAATATAATACTCAATTTTGAAACTCTTGAAGACCTGGAATATAACTATATTTTTAACATGGATGAACTAGATAATGCCATCAACTCTTGTCATCCCTCTGCACCAGGATATGATAAAATATCATTTGAAATGATAGAAAAATTAGCTCCCATAGCTAAAATCATATTATTAAAATTTTACAATAGTATCTGGCTAAAACGTGTCTTTCCTGATAAATGGAAACATGCCATAATTATTCCAATAAACAAACCAGGAAAGGATGCAAGTAATCCATCCAATTATAGACCGATATCTCTAACAAGTTGCCTATGCAAAATCTTAGAAAAAATGGTTAATGCACGATTAACGTATGTAATAACCAAAGAATCCATTTTAACACCAACACAATCCTGTTCAATAGCTGGCAGATCAACCCTAGATCCCTTAACACTTAGAAGATCATATATTATTAAAAGGCTTTGAACAAAAGAAATTAACAGTAGCTATATTTTTTGATATAGAAAAAGCATACGATACAACATGGAAACATAACATCATGCAAAAACTCCACTCCAAGGGACTAAGAGGCCACTTACCAATATTTATTAAGAACTTCTTAACAAACAGAACTATTCAAGTAAGAGTAGAAAATTCCTACTCAGTAACCTATAAACTGGAAGAAGGAATCCCTCAAGGTAGTGTCTTGAGCTGTACATTGTTTGCTTTAGCAATCAATGACATTACTATAAATTTACCAATGGTGTAAAAAACAGTTTATTTGTTGATGACTTTGTCATTTACTATACGAGTAGTAATTTGAGACATGCTCAGAGAGTTCTCAGTACTGCCATTTCAAATATATGAAGTTGGACAAATTCAGTTGGATTTAAATTTTCAACTGATAAAACAAAAGCAATCGTCTTCTACAAAGACAAAAGATGGATGAAGAACCAAACAATCAAACTGCATCTTTATAGCACTGAAATACAATTTTGTACAAAAATCAAGTATCTAGGAGTAATATTTGATCAACATTTAAATTGGAAAGAGCACATCAAATACATTAAAGCCAAGGGCATCAAAGCCCTTGCCATATTAAAAAAGTTATCACACACTAATTGGGGAGCAAAGCGAGACATTTTATTAATGATATATAAGGCAACAGTCTTATCCATAATAGATTACTGCTGTCCAATATATTCATCTGCCTCAGAATCTGCATTAAAATCTCTCGATGCAGTGCACCATGAAGGCGTGCGATTGTGCACAGGAGCATTCCGATCGTCCCCAACAAACTCGCTTCTGGTAGAGGCAGGTGTGTTGCCCTTAAAACATCACCGTAATTTAATAACAATACAAAGAGGTCTTTCAATGCAAGCGGGATCGTCTCCTGCAGCTTACTGCTTCCAAAACTGTAATCCAGTAACAGCAGTTAATAGTACTAGCTCTTTCCCAAAAAGAGCTAGATACATAATGAACATACATAATATGGATCCAATTTTTCACCCACCAATGGAATTGCCACCACCATGAATTTTAAATCGAGCAAAGATATGTACCTCCCGGTCTTACCTACTCAAAAAGCAAATGACAAGTACGGAAATGTACCGCCAACATGCTTTGGAGCACATTAGAAGAAAAGGCGACAAATTTATGGTATATACAGACGGCTCCAAAAATAATGTTGGAGTAGGAGCATCTGCATATTCGAAAATTATGTTAATTAAAAAAAGCCTACCTTCAATATCATCAGTATTTACTGCTGAAGTCACAGCCATACAGATGGCTCTAGATATGATATCTGAGGCAAAAGCAAGTGTCTCTGTTATTTTCAGTGACTCACGTAGCGCTATAGATGCAATAAGACAGTATAGACCAGGAAACCAAATAGTACAGGAAACTAAAGAAAAAAATTCATCAACTCCTCCAATCAGGAATATCAATGGAAATATGTTGGATCCCAGCACACGTGGGAATAAAAGGAAATGAATATGCAGACTGCTGCCAAATTAGCCTGCACTATCCCTCCAACAATTTCAAATGCCCCAGTGTCAGACTGGGTAAAATCTGTTAAAACATTGATTTACCAGGATTGGAAAGAAGAATGGGCCTCGGTGCCAACAACAAATAAACTTAAAAACATAAAAACTGAAGTTTATGCATGGAGGACATCCTCACAGGAGGAAAGATCAAAAGAGGTGATCCTAGCAAGACTCCGTATAGGACACACAAGATTCTCACATGGTCACTTGATGTCAACACCACATGCTGACCCAGTGAAATGTAACAGATGTCAAACACCCATGACAGTACAACATTTGCTTGTTGAGTGCCCAAATTGGACCCAGCAAAGATCTATTTATCTGCGGAGTTCGGAAATGAAAAGTATTCTTGCTGAAAGCAGGGATTTTTCAATTAATAAAATCATAAATTTTTTAAATAAGACGGGTTTCTCAAATAAAGTCTAATTTTTTTTTTTTGTCTCTCAGGATTGATCCCTGAGAACCAGTCCGAGAAGAGTCTACTTGAGACTCAGAGGTCTGGAAAAACTAACCCCTAATAATAATAATAACGTATATAGTAGAGGAGCAGATCTTGACTGAGGTACAGTATATCTCATCTAGAAATACATTGGATTGCAAAGTTGAGAATTTATTAAGAAAAGAAAGATTAGCATCAAATGGGATAAAATGAAGAAAAACTATCAGACTGTTGATAATAACAGTACTGTATCTGTCAATCAAGAGAGCAACATTTATGACTTAGGTTTATAACGTGCTTTCTGTAAATAGGGGACAAGGTTACATAAAGAAAATGGAGCCTTTGAAGAAGTGCAGGTACAAAAGGCTAAGACTCATGGCTTGGGTGCATTTTGGAAGCCATATTATAAGTAAAGCAGTAGTTGACATGTGGTCAGAGGCTGAAAAATAAAAGGAGAATATGACAAATGAAATAGTGCTTTGGACATGTGTTGAGAAGGAAAGAGGAGTCAGTGAGAGTTATGATAGTCATGGAAATAGCAGGATGACAGCCAATGGGAAAGTCCATAAAATCATGAAGATGTAGCCCTAACAATAATTAGTACAAAGTGTAGAAGAGAGTAGGAAGAACTCATTAGATAGGTAACTGTGGAGGGAAAATCCGAGGTAAAAATGTTAATGATTATTCCGTTAAAATAAAACCATCCAGCTTAAGCTGCTGACCAGTTATATTGTTCAGCAACTTGAGTTTGAAATGCAGATGGCAAATGCATTTACAGTATCAAGTTTCTCATGGAAGATTTTAGATATTCTATACCTATTTGACTAACTCACAGCTGAAATTTTATAGTGGTGAATGTTAGGATGCAAATGGATTGTAAATAATGTACCACTGTTAAAATACTTATGATGTATAAGTCACTGAGATTTATAGGTGTCACTGTTGAGTGCAACAGAAAAAATGTCACCTTTTACAACAGCCCAAGGGTGACTTATGCCAACCCCCTTCTGGACTGCTGTGTTTGAGAAGATGAGCATTAACTAGGAAGCATCTTAATGAAGAACATTACAAAAATGTCCACATGAAGGGGACTGAAGTGGGAAAGATGCTCTTTCTCACCATGGGATGAAGAGACCATATGGTGATCTCTGCAAGAAATTGGCTAAGAGATGTAAGGTCTTAAACCCACTTGAAAGGAATCATTTTATTAATTGTGCATCTGTCAAAACCTTTTAACATAAACATTGTTTATTTAATGTGTTATTGCAATCGAATGTGTGTGTACAAAGTCATCTATTTGTTCAGGATTTTAAGTCATGGTCATGATCAAAATATATTAATAAAAACCACATCTCCCTACATTACCTTGAAAGAGGAAGAAAATGACATGACAGAATTCACAGCTACTTGGAGAAAAAAAATTGAACTACACATCCTCTCCAAGGCTCTTAGTAAGGATGTACATCAAAGAGGTATCAGTTATTGCTCCTCTACCCAAGAATGAGGTATTCAGCCAGAAAATGCCTCACAGTCAAGGAAAACAACTAAATTTTCTCAAAGTAAAGTTTATCCCTTCACTGAACTGTATTCTTGAATATCAGTAGCGAAGCTAAATACATTTGATTATACTTAAGGTTCGAATTCAAAGATATTTGTACTTAGATATTAACAGAGAGTAATTCATACTTAAATATCAAGTTAAACTGATTTATGATAAGATATAAACTAAAAATCATTCATATTTAAATATCACGTGAAAGTGATTCATGCTTAAATATCAACTGAAAGTGATTGATATAAACTGAAAGTCACTCACACTTAAATATCAAATGAAAGTCATTCATACTTAAGTATTAACTGAAATTGATTTGTTCTTAGATATAAAATGAAATTTTATTCATACTCAAATATTAACTGAACATCGTTCCAACTTAAATGTCAACTGAAAGTCATTGAAACATAAATATCAACTGAAAGATGTTCAAACCTAAATGTCAATTGAAAGGCATTCATACTTAAATATCAACTGAAAGTCATTCACCCTTGAATATCAACTGAAAGTCGTTTATATTTAAATATCAGCTGAAAGTCATTCATACTTAAATATCAAATGAAAGTCATTCATACTTAAATATCAACTGAAATGATTCATACTTAGATATAAACTGAAAGCCATTCATACTTAAATATCAACTGAAAGACACACCCACTTAACTATCAACTGAAAGTCATTCATACTTACAATACTGTAAACCACTAAAACGAAACTGATATATAAGTATATAAAAAAAATTACATAATTACTTTTGACTTTTATTTTAAGTACATGGAATTCTCTGTTCAAAGAGGCGAATAAGACGAAGACAAGGAAACAAAGAAGAGAAATAAGACAAGGAGACAAAGAAGAGAAATAAGACGAATAAGACAAGGAGACAAAGAAGAGAAATAAGACGAATAAGACAAATAAGATGAATACGACAGGGAGACGAAGAAGAGAAATAAGACGAATAAGGCAAATAAGAAAGTCAAGGAGACGAATAAGACAAGGAGACGAGTAACACAGTTGTAAGATAACTGAACTAAATGTTCTCAGATACATGGCATACAGACATGTACCGCAGGTCTGTACATAAACTCGAGCTATCTGATTCCCTGTAGCCATTTGACAGAACTGCTAAAACTTGCGAGAAAAGGTAAAAAAGATAAAGATATCATGAGTGTTTGTCGCAGTCAAAGGATCACACACGAACGCAGAGCTTATGGCTGTTGATAATAAAAGATTTGACATAAGTAGGTCAGGGTTTACTGTCACATACCTGATTGACAGAGAAATTGACTGATTGCTTTATTGTATACTGGAGGAGTCGGAACATTTGAGGTTATGGATTTGGTGCTGAGATGATAAGGTGATACATTATGTTAGGTATAAAAGAAATACTGCAATATTGCATACTCCAATAGGTTCAATTTAACTATGTGAAGATAAGGTTGGATTTCATTATGTATATATCTATATATATTTAAAAAATCACAGTAGATGCACGTGACTTCATAAATAAACGAATCCCACAGGAAAATGATAGTCAGAAATCCAAGAGCTTTCGTCTTTACTCAGACATTGTCAAGGAGCTAATGAAGTACAATTGGAGAGAAAGGTCTCAGGTACAAAACAAGATCAAGAATACCAGATGGTTAATTGTCAAAAGGGTAAAAATTAAAAGAGATAATCCAGGATTATCGGATATCACACGGTTACAAACCTAAACAGGTTGGACCATAACCGAAATTACAAAGTACCTTTACAGTCCAAAACATGAAAAAACTGAATATATTAATTTTGTTGCTTATATTTATCTACAACTTTTTTTCATAATGAAAGCATCAAGTTTAAAAAATCCAAGACTTAAATTTAGAACATTTCTTTCATTTGACTTGATGAAACAAGATTCAATGATATTCCTTTTAACTGTGTCATTACATGGGATTAAGGCGCTCTTGCTTGAGTCCAGTTAATAGGATGGTCTAAATCTCTCATATGTACGAATAATGCATTCGATATTTGCCGAGTTCTCACAGAATATATGTATTGTATATATGCATACATACATACATATATATATATATATATATATATATATATATATATATATATATATATACATATATATATCATACATATGCTTAAAAATCACAGTAGATGCACATGACTTCATAAATAAGCGAATTCCACAGGAAAATGATAGTCAGAAATCCAAGCGGACTTTCGTCTTTACTCAGACATTGTCAAGTAGTTAATGAAGTACAATTGGAGAGAAAGGTCTCAGGTACAACACAAGATCAAGAATACCAGATGGTGAATTATCAAAAGGGTAAAAATTGAAAGAGATAATCCAGGATTATCGGATATCACACAGTCACAAACCTAAACAGATTGACCCTAACCGAAATTACAAAGTTTCTTTACAGTCCAAAACAAGTAAAAACTGAATATATTAATTTTGTTGCTTATATTTATCTACAACTTTTTTCAGTATGAAAACATCAAGTTCAAATAAACCAAGACTTAAATTTAGAACATTTTTATTATTTGACTTGATGAAACAAGATTCAATGACATTCCTTTTAACCGTGTCATTACATGGGAGTATGGCTCTTGCTTGACTCCAGTTAATAGGATGGTCTAAATCTCAACATATGTACGAATAATGCATTCGATATTTGCCTAGTTCTCACAGAATATTGATGTTGTTTGAGACGTTGTGAAAGAGATTTACCGGTTTGTCCGTAATAGACTTTATCACACTTTTTGCAAGGAATTTCATATATGCAGCCTGAAAGATCTTTAGGAGAATTTTTTATTACTAAACTCTTGACATTAATATTACTGAAAACAACATTTATGTTAGAAAGCTTTAAAATTCTAGGAATATCTAAAAACCTTTCATCATAGGGTAATTTTAGAATGTTACGCTTACTAAATTCAAGTTTGTCATTAGTTGAATAAAATGTTTTTCTAGCTCTTTTCCATGCCACATTTACAAAAGTCCTTGTGTATTTAAGTTTCATTGCATATCATATAGTTTTATTTCAGCGTCAATAAACTGCAGGCTACAGACACGTAAAGCCCTTAGAAACATCCTAGAAAAAACAGAGAATTTAACATTTTGATGATGATTGGAGTAGTAATGAACAAAAGAGGCAATGTTAGTTGATTTTCGAAAGACTGAAAAGGTGAAATTTCTATCATTTCTATGGACAGTTATAGTAAATTTTATAGAAGGGACTAAATTATTGAGATTATTAAGGAATTCCTGGAGATTTTCGTGAATTGGCCAAATACAGAAGATATCATCCACTTATCTAAACCAAATAACTTTTTGGGGCAAAATTCTTGGTAAGAGTTTTGTCTCAAAAAATTCCATGTAAATATTGCTAAGGACAGGAGATAAGGGATTACCCATAGCCATGCCAAACTTTTGTACAAAAAATTCCCCATTAAAACAAAATTTACTATCTTTGATACATAACCTTATGAGACTAATGAGGTTTGCCACACTTACGGGAATGTCATGACGTTCTCATTCCTCCTCCAAATATTCAAGTAAGTCGTCTACAGGCACTTTTGTAAATAGACAACATCAAAACTAACCATATTAAAATCAAAATTCAAATTTAAACTATTCAATTTGTTTATAAAATCAACATTGTTTTTAACATTCGTGTTAGAAATGTTTCCTACCAAAGGAGTAAGAATTTTTACAAACCATTTAGATAAATTATACATAACTGAGCCCACAGAACTAATGATTGGTCTGATAGGGTTATTGATTTGATGTGTCATGACTAAACCATACATATAAGGTAGGGATGCGCATTGCGGTGTAAACTGTTTGATTAAATTATATTATTATTATTGTTCGTGATGTATAAACATTCATACACATCAAGCCTTAACATGGCGTGACCTTGTACACTGATAATCTAACGAAATAAATTGGCACAATACAGAGCTTGAAGGAAGCCATAATGTTTTTAAAAATTTAGAAGAGCTATCCATTATAGAAATAAATTATACATAACTACCAATACTCTTACTTTTAGATAGATTATAACTGGAACTTTGAAACAACATTAGCTATTTATGATAAATCATTCCCAATATTATGTCTCTTGTAAAGAGAACTACTCTTTCGAAGTATGATGTGTATTTTCAGGTACCGTTTCTGTCCCTCTCCTAAAATGGTAGTTCTGTAATATCATTTTTCATTCATACCTCTTGCCAACAGGTTTTATTTTTTATGTTTTTACGTTGTTTTTGGCCAAGGGCTCAAAAATGACGAGAAAGACGACAAAGCATGCATCAAGCTTAATTCAAGCATGCAAATAACTAGATAGGTTTTGTCTTTTCAAACTGAGAAGTTGCTGTTATACAGTGTATTGTTTTCGTGATTTTGCCATTCAGCAAAATCCTTCAGAACAGGTCAAATGATTAGCAACAGAATCTCAACGTGAATTTGACACTACGAAAGAATCGATGACAGTTCAATCTTTTTTAGTCTTTGCATCAAGTAATTTTCATACATCCACGCCAATAATTCTAAATTACAGATATAAAGCAAAAAAACTCAGATATAAAAACGAAGTATGCTTGTCAAGTGATGTTATTATAAAATCATGGTACTGGGTAGAAACAGACTAGTGAATAAATCGAATCCCTTTTAAATAGAAAATTCTCGTCTTACAGGTGGGCAACATAATAAAGAAAATTGTAGTTAAAATACTTAAATGTAAAGTATTTAACATTCCTTGCATAGACGTTGTAATTGCAGTACTCCGACAGGAACCTAGATTACGAGGTAAGTGTAGTCTCATGTCCTGTTTAGTTGATCTCATAGTTAAGTTAATTGCTATTATCAGTTTTCAATATATAACGTAACTGCTGTGAGCAGCGTAGCGAATGTGAAAGAAAACGTTTTTAGTTTTCCAACGTAAATCTGTTGATGGTTTTGTGTGTAATATTTCGAAAGGATTTACATTCATTTGTTATCTATCAAAATTAGACGACAAGGCGTCCAAACAGGAAATTTATTTTGCAAATCCGAGTTGATTCAAGAACTTAAATAGTACTGGACTCAAATGACACAACAACCCTATATATCTCAAAGGAATCATAACCAAGAACTTTCTATTTACAGACGTAATGGTGATGGATTTGGAAAGTAGCCGGCCCATGGACTCAGTAACAACGGTGTCTGAGGAATCTATCCTTATCAAGAAAGTAGTCGTTGCCAAAGACAAGATTTCTAAAGAACTGGAGGAAACCATTGCAGAGAAACTGCGCAGTCTTTAAGAAGATCTTCAACACGTGCCATCACCAAATATACACAAATGATATAGATTTATGATTATGATTTCATTATAAGTTTGCCATTCAATAAAGTCTGGAAATTTTTAAGCACTTTTAAACAAAACCTCATATTTCCCGTATTTCAAAGTATCGTGGTTTTTAAGATTTGACATTTTACTTATAATTTATGACACGAATACATTTAAGTGAGTTCCAGAAAAGTATTTAATTTTTAACATTTCACAATATGCTTAGAAGTCTACATCGCAAATCAAGCTGCAAGCTGTAAAATATGTGTTTTAGGGCAAATAAAGCTTTATCATGTAATATTGGTGATAATGCTGTGATGACATAAAAAAAGACCAATTATAGATATTATCAATAGACGATCTTTAATTAGAAAATTGAGATTGACGACAACATGAGAGTGTCTTTGCTAGTTCTATGAATTTTCAGCACACATTGTTTCGTTGTTTATGCATAGCCAAGGAGAACAAGTAGTCGTCCAAAAGTTTATAAGGAGTGTATGCCCAGTTCTCAATTGGCATAATGCTGTTGTCCATCATCTTGGGCATATTCCATACTTCCGAAGAGGGATGCGTTGCTACCACTTCCACGAGTTCTTTCCTGTTTCTTATACCTTGTGAAGTTTAAAAAGAAATCCTTGATACCTTTTCTCCCCGAATTTCTGATTGGCATCCTGCCACATCTTTACCGCTTTGAACCGAACTCTAATAAATTTCACGGCATTTCTCATGTAAAAGCACAACACATTCACATTAGTTGTGCAGGGATATTTCTTGTCATGCATGTCCAAAGTTAGTTGTTGTTTCAGAGCATTAAAACAAGAAACTTCTTTTACATGAATTGGAATACTTTCTCTTTTTAAGGGGTTTAGTAATTATTTGTATTTGCTCTTTTCTATATCTTAAAATCCTGTAGTTT
Source organism: Macrobrachium nipponense (assembly GCF_015104395.2). NCBI lineage: Eukaryota > Metazoa > Arthropoda > Malacostraca > Decapoda > Palaemonidae > Macrobrachium > Macrobrachium nipponense. Next base: position 72,827,799 of record NC_087203.1, on the reverse strand, counting down.
CTACAATATCCCCTCACTAGAAAGAATGTAGAAAATGATCCTTTTTAGTATCCTTTATTTGCCTGGTTAGTCCTGCGAAATATGATTAACTCTTAACTTGTGAATTAGTGTTTTATATCCTTTGCTTATGCTTATGGTGACCGTTTGGAACTCCTCAATAACCTTTATAATTAATAAAGACAAATCCTATGATCTAGCCCTGTAAGATCTAAATTAGTTTGCTAAGTGGCATTTTGGAACTACTCAATAATAATCTCCAATAAAAGATAGCTCTTTCTTATTCTTTTGCAACACTTATATCTAATGACCTTTTTAGCATAAACAACTTTCCTCGAAATCAGCCACATTCTCTCTTAAGAGGTTAAATTCTGATTAATACGCCCTTAAAGGTCCATACGGCATTAATTAGATGGGGCTCTTGGTCAGAATGGTGGAAATATCGGTTTTTCTTTAGGTCGTCTGTAAATCCTCATTAATAATAATAATAATAATAATAATAATAATAATAATAATAATAATAATAATATCCTTTATTTCGGTTCAGGGCCATATACAATGAATATACAAAATACACAGTAACATACACAATCTAGAAATATGAGTCAACATGATAGGAAAAATTAGTAATCGCACTTATCCACAAAATAGCTGAGGTAGCATAAAAGATAGTAATCATAATACTGGTAATAGTAATAATATTGGTGAGAAAAAAAAATGCATTGAGAGTTATAACAGTTAGTGCACAGATTATATAACTTAAATTTCAACTAGAGACCTTAGGTGGTTACAGTAGTCAGGTCCAGAGGGCTAAATACATAAATTGAATGTATAAAACAAAAACTTTAACTTGATAGTAATCACAGAAATAATGAAAAAATAAAATATCAGCATAAATATAATAATGACAAAATCTGCAGATGACATCTTGCTAATACAGAGATTAAGTCCTTTAGGGGACAAAGGCCTCATTTTCCCATCTTTCCCACAATTTAGATCTTCTTCTTGCTTCACTCCTTAGGATGCTTTGTATGAGCGAGTTGCCGCTGTTTCTCACTCGGGTTACCAGGCTGGACATTGTTCGCCTTACAATGATTTTTAAATTGTCCAAGTGGTTTTCTAAGAACATCTGTGTGGCGGAGTGGTAGCGTGGAGTGTTTGTGAGGCGTCTCAGAATGCCATTGTGCACAACAGTGATACGTCTCATGGTCTCTCGGGTATAGTTCGTCCAGAGGGAACACCCATAGATACTGTAGCAGTACGAGCGGAAGAGCAGCAGTTTTCACGTCTCGGTGACAGAAGGCAAACCTCCTTGCAATCATGTTGCCAGTTGCACATAGTTTACGACGCCTCTGTTCAATGTCTGCCGTATCTTTTAGGTCGCCGGTAATAATGTGACCCAATACGGAAATTCGCGCACAAATTCCAGCCGATGGTTTCCGAGGAAAATTTGTGTTCTGCAATATGCTTAAGCGATCTCGGGAGCAGCGACATGCACTGGGTCGGTTGGTTTCGTTGTAGATTATATCAAATTCCTCTGCATATTGGCGGCAAATGTCGATGAGTCGTTGGAGGCCATGCACTGATGGGGAAATCAGAACCATATCGTCGGCGTAACAGAGGTTGTTTATAGTTGTTTCATAGACAGTGCATCCGATTGGGAGTGAGTTCAGTTTGACATTCAAGGCATCTGTGTACGTATTAAACAGGTATGGAGAGAGAATGCCCCCTTGCCGAAGCCCGTTTAGGGAGCCGAAGGTATACGATAATACGTTGCCCCATTTTGACACGGAATTGCTGTGTGGAGAACCAGCAATGTAAAATGCCAATTAACAGAGGGTGACTTATAGTACTATCATTGTCGACTTTGCTTTTCTCCTGAACATCTGGAAGTAGCAACTACTCTTCAGTATAACGATTCAGGATTCCCAAGACATCCTTCGGGCCTAGAATGAGATATTATGAAGCAGCAGTTTCTCTCGGGTAATTATGAGACCCCTGGAAGGAACTAGTACTGTCGAAGTAACAGTTCAAGAGGACTTTTATCAATATCGTAGACGTCATTCCTGCCTTCAATCAGAAATTCAAAGGAAACAGAAGCTTTGACAAACATTTGTCTAAATTTGCCAAACTACTCCTCCGGCCTGAAACGATACAACGGGAAGTAGCATCACTAATATAATCATTGATGTCTAGGACTTAATCATGGCTGCTAAGACATCCTATGAATAACACTGTTTCTGGTATGAATGGCATTTGGTCAGATTAAGGATCCTTGGCGCCAATGACCCAGGTCCCCGTGACGCTCGATAAATTGCCATAAATCAACTAAGTCGCAATGAGGCTCGAGACCCGAAACCCAACGGAATGAGTAACCGACTTGCGCCTATAAATGTTCAGATCTTAACGAAAATAATCTTCCTGATCAAAATTCTTTAACAAAAACACCTGCTCTGAAATCACCGTTCTAGTCTGTCGATGACTGTAAAGCATTTTGATTGCATGTCATTTCTTTCCGGTATTGTATGTATTTGTTTTTCGCCTTACGGCTACTACACTCAAAAATCTCAACAGTGCACTAAACATTTTTTCCATTTCCATATGAATGATGGGAAGTGTTGAATAGTTATGATAAAAGTAAACATGGTTAGGGTTAAGGAAAAATATTGTTAATGATCCTGCGGCAAAGTAATGTGAAACAATAAACAAGCAGCAAGAGTAAGCCGAATTTTGTGACTTGTGGAACTGAAGTGTACAAAGATGGAACGAAGAAAAAGAAAATTCAGTTAGATGCGGGAAGATGCAACTGACGGGAAATTTAAAACTAAAGGAGACGAATAAGAGAACTGTAAAATTACTGAACTAAATATTCTCAGATAAATGTGCACATATCTGTATATATACTACAAGCCTGTAGCTACATATACTCGCACTATCTGATCCTTGTAGCCATTTCACATTAATGCTAAAAGCTCGCGATAAAAAACAAATGAGATTGACAGATCTAGAGCGTTTGTGTCTTTGAAGGAAAGCACAGCTTATGAATGCGATAATCTGTGATGTGATTTGACTTAATTAGGTCGGGGTTTAATGTCAAGTCCTGGCTGATAAAGAGATCAATTGATTGCGTTACTGTATGCTGAAGGAGTCGCAATATTTGTGTTTACTGATACCGGTAATGCATTGGGTGCTATGATGATACGGTGAACTAATAATGCTTGGTAAAATCGAAGTACTGTAAATTGTTATATGTTCAGTTATATATATATATATATATATATATATATATATATATATATATATATAATATAATATATTTATGTATATAGATATATATATATATATATATATATAGATATATATATATATTATATATCATATATATATATATATCAAATGAGGGCGAGAGAGAACTGTGGTTATTACCCTGTAATAACAAATGCGTATGTTAAAGGTAACTTTCTTGGTAGAGTACTGGTTCAAAATGTCATTATAACTGTAATTAAAATGAGTTAGTTTGATCATTAGCAAATGGGAACAACTTATAAAGTATATAAGGTATCTTTATTTCCCCCAAATTTTCAATACTTCACCATCGCATAGAACACACTTCATAAACCCTGCATTCTCCGGAAAATCATATCCATAAGAAGGGTCTTTGAAAAAGGGATTGCTTAGTAGGGTAATTCAGATACGTCATGCAATGAGACTGTTTCATTATTTAGGCAATTTATTGTAATGAATAGCCAGAAAATAAGGACTACTCTCTCTCTCTACCCTGGAAAACAAAATGATAAGAGATGACGTCAAATTTACTGCTTAAAATTACACCTACCCTACGGGTATACCCTCAACGAAGCCACGCCCCTTCCCCCATCAGACCCCTTCCCTCCTTCTCCCAGAACCAATGCAATGTCTTAAGGGTATATAAAGAACCCAGCACTGCAGTCATTCATTAGAGACACTAAGACACTCAACGACTAAGCAACTTATTTGCTGAATTGTCTTTCACACTCAGCATTTAGATACGTAAGTTCTGTTGCCTTTTGTCTATTTTATATCAGTTTCTTTTGTTCCTAAGTCACTCGGAAATTTTTCAGTCCGTGATAATATATAATTTTTGGGGTCATTTACTAACCTTAGTTTTTCAGGTAACAATGAAGGCAGCATTGAGGAATGGACTGTTGCTACTCGTAACAATATGTCAAGTGAGAAGTTCGGTTTCTTTACCTAACTTCAACGATTCCATTTTTGCTGTGACCAATAAGACCGAAATTGAGATCCTCGACGATGACGTTGACTTACTGTTGCGGTCTGTCGCCGATGCTCTTCCCAGGTATTTTCATTTGAAGCGTTTGAACTCAAAGATATCTTACTATAGATAGTTCAGTTACGCAGTTGTTTTGTTCTGTTTAATTCTTGATTTTCAATTCCTCATTCATCAATGTCCCGGAGGCAGTATGCAAATAGTGTATGATAGCGATTTCATCTTTGGAATCTTCATGGGCTTTGATAACCATGATGGTATTCGTTCCGTCCAGTGGCTCTGAGTTTCTCCACCATGGCCACTCTGATGTTTTGTTGTGAGGTTATCAATTTCATTTCTAAGAAATGCTAAATAATAAACTACTATGCCACTACTCACTTTTCAGGGACCTTAGGGGGCCGGGTATAGAGTTAGGGGTCAGCACTCGAAAAAGCTTCTCCTGGTATGGGATCTTATCACACTACCGTCTTAGCCAGGGGATAAATATTACGTACAATGCTGAGAACCGCTTTCCCTAAAGCATACCTTTTAGCATGATTCCGAGTTACAATGAGAATTCACTATTCAAGTTTTAATTACAATCTAAAAACACTTCTCGTTGCTCTTAATTATTTAAGCCTTGTTAAAAATATTAGTCTCATTTCTTATTTGCACTTGATTATCGTTTACTTTGCCTTTAACTTATTTCTATAATGGTGACAGTACATTGATGAGGCAGGTGGTCACCAACCTTAAATGAGTTAAAGTTTTCCATCAAAATTAAAAGAAAGGTGGGGCAGACTTACTTCCTATTATAAATGATATAAAATAGAATGAAAGTCAGGCTTCATGTATATGTTTTATCGTATCACGAATATTTCCGTTTCTTAATTCCCATTCTTAACCTATCATTATTTTATAACTATTTCTGACAGATCTTTAACCAAACACCACTTCACAGAAGTATAATTTCCAAAATATTTTCTGATGCATAGTCTTTACGACCTAAAATTATTGATGAGTAGCTTTCTATTATCTAAATGTTACTGACGAGTAACCTTTATCACTTTCTAAACCTTACTGATGCATAACTTTTATCATCTTCCAGAATTATAGTGGCATAACCTTTACTAGTTCCTAAAATTAATGCTGTATAGCTTTCTAAATTATAATCAGAATGATAGATAATCTTAATCACTTTTTAATAAAAACACTGATTGCCTTTCTAAGCTTCTACACATTCTGATGCAGAAACTATATCATTTCTAAAAACAACCCACAAATAGACTACCCTTTATCACTTTCTACACATTTCTGATGTCTCTGACCTTTTGAAATTTCCCAAAAGTGACTGAAACGCCAACTTTCCTTCTCCCCCACAAACACCCAGCGAAATGAGACTAGACAACGCCAGTGAAGCGCCAGACGAAGAGTGCTCCTTACACGGTCTCCGGAACAGCGTCAAACGCAAGGGAGATGCGGCTGTCCTACAAGTCACTGACAATGAAGTCCTCATATCCTTTGACGTCTCTATGAACGAGACGGAAGTTCGATGCGTCCGGAAGGAAGAAGACAGGCCCCCAGTCGTCCTAAGGCGCAGCTGGTGGAAGAAAGTGCGAGAGGGCGTTAAGAAGGTGAGTCCTTCTCGACTGGATTAGATTGACTGGTTTATTCATTGTCAAATGTCATCGCAACAACAGAGGTCATTGACAATGGACGAACATTCAGGCTATGATTATTAAAAAAAATGTAGCTTTATCTTAACTTTGATGATTGGACCAAAGAACAGGGTATTTGTTTTTTTCAAATGAATTTTATTATTGTTATCATTCATGATAAACCATAACATATAGATATATATATATATATATATATATATATATATATATATATATATATATATATATATATATATATTATTGGTTGAAGCATCCAAGGCCCAATTATTAACACTAGAGTGCAGTCAAATATATTCTAAAACTAATATTTTAGAAGATTAGAAACGATACTCTAAAAGGGACAGCATTCTTTGAAAGAATAATTATCTTTACAAGACATAGTTTGAGAATGATATAACATAAATGATGATGTTTCAAAGTTTCAATACTACTTATAATCTGTTTGAAAGTAGGTATATAATCCGTTGTATACAGTTTTTTTTATATAAACGGTTACACCTAAGTGTTGGAAAGTGCACAATACCACTCCATGTAAAGTTATAAACTATAAGATATCTTCTGTTAAAGATTATCAAGCTGATGGTTTTATTGGTTGGATGATATATATATATATATATATATCTATATTATATATATATATATAGATATATCTTATATTTATATATATATATATATACATCCAACCAATAAAACCATCAGCTTGATAATCTTTAACAGAAGATATCTTATAGTTATAACTTTACATGGAGTGGTATTGTGCACTTTCCAACACTTAGGTGTAACCGTTTATATAAAAAAACTGTATACAACGGATTATATACCTACTTTCAAACAGATTATAAGTAGTATTGAAACTTTGAAACATCATCATTCATTATGTTATATCATTCTCAAACTATGTCTTGTAAAGATAATTATTCTTTCAAAGAATGCTGTCCCTTTTAGAGTATCGTTTCTAATCTTCTAAAATATTAGTTTTAGAATATATTTGACTGCACTCTAGTGTTAATAATTGGGCCTTGGATGCTTCAACCAATAATCTGTAAAAAAAAAAAAAAAAAAAAAAAAAAAAAAAAAAAAAAAAAAAAAAAAAAACAGACGTGAATGCGAGCTGGGACCACCTACATACTACCACATCTCTTGGCGACAGTCATTTGTTGTTATTGGCTCAGGACTCAGAAATGACGAGGAAGAAAAAACCAAAGACTTTCTCAAAGAGTTAACTCAAATACCTGAATGATCAGATATCTTTTCTATAATTTTTTAAATTTAGACGTTTCTGTCATTCAAAACGGTGTTTTTCATGATTTTGCCATATAACAAAATTCCTGCGGAACAGGCCAAAAGAAGAGCCGCATCATGTCAACTTGAATGTTGTCACTGACGGGAGAATCGATAAAATCTCAGCCATTGTTAGTCTTCGTTTCACGTAACTCTCAGATATCCACACCAACATCCTTACGAGTGTTATGCATAACGATAATTGAAAACACGTTTGTCTGGAGTGATGGCATTACAAAATCATCCCACTTCCATGATTTTGAAATAGCGTCACACTTGCTGTGATAGTAAAATTAGGAGTGATGTCTTTACAAGGAATAGAATAGTGAGCAGACTGAATTCCATTAATGAAGGAAATTATCATTCACAGGCGGTCAAGGTGGTGGCAACCGATTTTGCTGTGAAAGTCGTTTTAAGTACAGTACTCCTCGACGAACCTAGGTTGCGAGGTAAGTGTAGTCTAATGTCTTTGTATTTGAAGAGATACTGAGTAACTAACTACTTTTTTTATATTGATTTATCAATTTCTAACTCAACTGCTCTGAAATAGTGTAGAGAAATAAGAGAGAAAAAGCAGTTAAATTCCAAATCTGATCTGTTAATAATGTTATGTGTAACCTGCTATAATTATTAAAAATTTTCTTCGTAACTATCAAAATTAGGCAGTTAGTCATCCTTATGGGTAAGTTAGTATGCAAATCCGACTCGACTGAAGAACCTAATGAGTACTGGACTAAAATTGCAAACTAAACTTATCTCAAAAGAAACATAACCAAGCACTTCCTATCTACAGACGTTAGGGTGATGGATTTGCAAATTAGCGGGTCTGAGGGCTCAGGAACCACGGTGTCCGAAGAGACTGCTCTTTTGAAGAAACTCGTCGATGGCAAAGAAAAGATTTCTAAAGAACTGGAGGAAACCATATCAGAAAAGCTACGCAGTCTTTAAGGTGTGCAAAAAGGCATGCGCTCAACAAACGCAAATAATTAATGATTCATGATAACGATTTCATTTTGATTTTGGTCAATCAATAAAATATTTAAGTTTTAATCATTCTTTAACAAAACCTTTTTTTCCCCTTAGTTTTGAACTCTGGAAATTTTTAGCTATTATTATAGTAAATCAATATTCTGAAGATAAATCCTATTCATATGGAACAAGCCTATAGGGGCCATATGGACTTGAAGTTCCGCCTTCCAAAGAATGTGGTGTTTATTTGAAACGAATTACAGAATATAAAGTACGTGTAGAAAGAAGCGAGCGGCTATTAGATAAGTTACTTAATTATTTATTAATATATTAATAAATAAATAGGTACAAATATGAATAAGTATTAAAGTACAGAGTTAACTGTTGTAGGGTAGCAATGCTTTGCATTTTTGCTTGAGGTTTTGAGGTTTTAATTGCACACCATGCTCAAGGAGACTGTTCCACCGTCTAACGGTGTGAGGATAAATAATCTCTAGAACTGGGAAGGTTACCAGTGTGGCACATTTACTGCATATTGGTGCAGCTGTTCAGCAAATCTGGTCGTTCCTGGCAGGAAAAGAGGACAAGAAATCTATTGTGACAGCAGAAGATCTGTTAGAATACAACAATGACCACGAACCACTCTATCTCAGATAATTCTCTGGTAGAAGTAGACATCAACGCCAGAGGGCAGTATTCTAGTTAAGAAAGGGTAAATGACCTAAAACAGACCTTACTTCCGTGGGGCATTTGCTGACACTGTCATTAGATGTTTCTCAAAAGTAAGATGTGAGTCAAAAGTTATAGACTCATTCGGCAGAATCCCATCCACTTTAGGATAAGGTGAAAAATCAGTGCGGAATAAACTAATGAATCACGAGTGTTTTCTTTTTACTTTAGTTCAATCTCATAGCCACCGACTACATTATTTACTAAACCCCTCCAGTTCACGATTGAGACTAATGCAGCTTAATTTTTCGAAAAATACAGACTTTCCGACACCCGCAAGAGTTACATCATTGGCATACTTATCAATCTTATTTCCAAGCCAACAAACATATCACTACTATACTCTAAGAATAACAAAGAACCAAGAACACCACCTTGTGGAACACCAGAAAAAATAGGACTTGGTTCGCTAAAGATCATCAACAGCAACTTGTTGCAGCCAACCTGCAAGGAAATCTGTGAGTAATCCTAAAACATAGCCACCGACTTAAAAATCAGAAAAGACTACTCTTAAGTCTGAGTTCTATAAATATAGAAGTTTTTGAAATTAAACAATATTCATAGAAGTTTGATTCGGGAAGCGCGGTACGAGTTACCTATTCTAATATTTGTACAACATTTTCATTGAAATAAATCCAAAGAAGTTAGGAAAATAAATAGAATGTCTTCGAGCATTTGAGTTAACTGTAACTTGGAGTATCTTTGCTAATAATATGAATTTCTAGTACAGCTATTAACAGACTGCCTTGAAAGGCTCGGAACTGTAGGATGAAACCCAAGGCTCTTGTACTATAGCCAATAAATTACTATGATATCGTTCGTTAAATTTTTGTTAGTATTATTGATATTATTACACGCAATATTTTCATTGCCATTGCACTGGCTGCTAACATTAGTGCCGCAGCTTCTATAACGTTAGCTGATTTCGTAGCGAAACTCTATTGCTTGTATTACGTTTGTCAGTTATCTTTTGTAAAATCATCACTGTTGTTAGTGGTCTATTGATTGTTTTGTATCTTGCTAACGAATTTTAAATCGGTATATAAATATAGCAAAAAGGCACCAGAAGGAGAACACCTGTTGTCCTTTTTTAGCTATTATTATATTAAATCAATATTCTGAAGATAAACCCTATTCATATGGAACAAGCCTATAGGGGCCATACGGGCTTGAAATTCCACCTGCCAAAGAATGTGGTGTTTATTTGAAACGAATTACAGAATATAAAGTATGTGTAGAAAGAAGAGAGCGGCTATTAGATAAGTTACTTAATTATTTATTAATATATTAATAAATAAATAGGTACAAATATGAATAAGTATTAAAGTACAGAGTTAACTGTTGTAGGGTAGCAATGCTTTGCATTTTTGCTTGAGGTTTTGAGGTTTTAATTGCACACCATGCTCAAGGAGACTGTTCCACCGTCTAACGGTGTGAGGATAAATAACCTCTAGAACTGGGAAGGTTACCAGTGTTGCACGTTTACTGCATATTGGTGCAGCTGTTCAGCAAATCTGGTCGTTCCTGGCAGGAAAAGAGGACAAGAAATCTATTGTGACAGCAGAAGATCTGTTAGAATACAACAATGACCACGAACCACTCTATCTCAGATAATTCTCTGGTAGAAGTAGACATCAACGCCAGAGGGCAGTATTCTAGCTAAGGAAGGGCAAATGACCTAAAGAGACCTTACTTCCGTGAGGCATTTGCAGACACTGTCGTTAGATGTTTCTCAAAGTAAGAAGTGAGTCAAAAGTTATAGACTCATTCGGCAGAATCCCGTCCACTTTAAGATTAGTGTTTTCGTTTTACGTTAGTTCAGTCTCATAGCCACCGACTACATCATTTACTAACCCACTCCAATTCACGATTGAGACTAAGGCAGCTTAATTTCTCAAAAAATACAGACTTTCCAACACCCACAAGAGTTACGTCACCGGCATACTCATCAATCTTGTTTTCCAAGCCAACAAACATATCACTAGTATACTCTAAGAATAACAACGAACCAAGAACACCACCATGTGGAACACCAGACAAAATAGGACTTGGTTCGCTAAAGATCATCAACAGCAACTTGTTGCAGCCAACCTATAAGGAAATCTGTGAGTAATCCTAAAACATAGCCACCGACTCCAATACTCTGAAGCTTAAAAATAAGAAAGCAAGACTACTCTTAAGTCTGAGTTCTATAAATATAGAAGTTTTTGAAATTATACAATATACATAGAAGTTTGATTCGGTAAGCAAGGTGAGAATTACCTATTCTAATATTTGTATAACTTTTTCATTGAAATAATTCCGAAGAAGTTAGGAAAATAAATAGAATGTCTTCGAGCATTTGAGTTGCCTGCAACTTGGAGTATCTTTGCTAATAATATGAATTTCTAGTACAGCTATTAACAGACTGCCTTGAAAGGCTCGGAACTGTAGGATGAAACCCAAGGCTCTTGTACTATTGCCAATAAATTAAAATTTTTGTTAGTATTATTGATATTATTACACGCAATATTTTCATTGCCCTTGCACTGGCTGCTAACATTAGTGCCGTAGCTTCTATAACGTTAGCTGATTTCGTAGCGAAACTCTATTGTTTACTGTGCCTTTGCAGTATTACGCTTGTCAGTTATCTTTGGTAGAATCATCACTGTTGTTAGTGGTCTATTGATTGTTTTGTATCTGCTAACGAATTTTAAATCGGTATATAAATATAGCGAAAGGCACCGAATGAGAACACCTGTTGTCCTTTTTTAGCTATTATTATATTAAATTAATATTCTGAAGATAAACCCTATTCATATGGAACAAGCCTATAGGGGCCATACGGGCTTGAAATTCCACCTGCCAAAGAATGTGGTGTTTATTTGAAACGAATTACAGAATATAAATTATGTGTAGAAAGAAGAGAGTGGCTATTAGTTAAGTTGCTTGATTATTTATTAATATATTAATAAATAAATAGGTACAAATATGAATAAGTATTAAAGTACAGAGTTAACTGTTGTAGGGTAGCAATGCTTTGCATTTTTGCTTGAGGTTTTGAGGTTTTAATTGCACACCATGCTCAAGGAGACTGTTCCACCGTCTAACGGTGTGAGGATAAATAGACCTCTAGAACTGGGAAGGTTACCAGTGTGGCACGTTTACTGCATATTGGTGCAGCTGTTCAGCAAATCTGGTCGTTCCTGGCAGGAAAAGAGGACAAGAAATCTATTTTGACAGCAGAAGATCTGTTAGAATACAACAATGACCACGAACCACTCTATCTCAGATAATTCTCTGGTAGAAGCAGACATCAACGCCAGAGGGCAGTATTCTAGCTAAGGAAGGGCAAATGACCTAAAAGAGACCTTACTTCCGTGAGGCATTTGCAGACACTGTCATTAGATGTTTCTCAAAGTAAGAAGTGAGTCAAAAGTTATAGACTCATTCGGCAGAATCCCATCCACTTTAAGATTAGTGTTTTCGTTTTACGTTAGTTCAGTCTCATAGCCACCGACTACATCATTTACTAACCCACTCCAATTCACGATTGAGACTAAGGCAGCTTAATTTCTCAAAAAATACAGACTTTCCAACACCCACAAGAGTTACATCACCGGCATACTCATCAATCTTGTTTTCCAAGCCAACAAACATATCACTAGTATACTCTAAGAATAACAACGAACCAAGAACACCACCTTGTGGAACACCAGACAAAATAGGACTTGGTTCGCTAAAGATCATCAACAGCAACTTGTTGCAGCCAACCTATAAGGAAATCTGTGAGTAATCCTAAAACATAGCCACCGACTCCAATACTCTGAAGCTTAAAAATAAGAAAGCAAGACTACTCTTAAGTCTGAGTTCTATAAATATAGAAGTTTTTGAAATTATACAATATACATAGAAGTTTGATTCGGTAAGCAAGGTGAGAATTACCTATTCTAATATCTGTATAACTTTTTCATTGAAATAATTCCGAAGAAGTTAGGAAAATAAATAGAATGTCTTCGAGCATTTGAGTTGCCTGCAACTTGGAGTATCTTTGCTAATAATATGAATTTCTAGTACAGCTATTAACAGACTGCCTTGAAAGGCTCGGAACTGTAGGATGAAACCCAAGGCTCTTGCACTATTGCCAATAAATTACTATGATATCGTTCGTTAAAATTTTTGTTAGTATTATTGATATTATTACATGCAATATTTTCATTGCCCTTGCACTGGCTGCTAACATTAGTGCCGTAGCTTCTATAACGTTAGCTGATTTCGTAGCGAAACTCTATTGTTTACTGTGCCTTTGCAGTATTACGCTTGTCAGTTATCTTTGGTAGAATCATCACTGTTGTTAGTGGTCTATTGATTGTTTTGTATCTGCTAACGAATTTTAAATCGGTATATAAATATAGCGAAAAGGCACCAGAATGAGAACACCTGTTGTCCTTTTTGCCATAATACAGTAGAAGATATATTTCATTTCCTCTTATATTGTTGTACTTATAGAGAAGAACGTGTTAAAGCAATTGGGCTACAGCAACCCTATGAAGAGAAGGAAAGTGACATAGTTGGAAAATTTCTATTTACAGGTAACAATGAAATAAGAAATGAAACCATATACATGATGTGGAAAAAAAGAGAGAAAAAAATGAAAGAACAAAAAAAAAAAAACCTCAAGATTAAGAGGCGCCGTTGCAAAGGCAATGCCTCGACCCGTAACTATAACCATAACCATAACTATAACCATAGTAGCTGCTAGCAGAAATAAAGTATAATTAATCATTATCTCTAATCTCGCATCTGTGGTATGCCACACTCCCTAAACAGTTATATTATTTTCTTCATTTTCCATGTAGGCTATTTAACTGTTATTTGGTACCTAATCAAAGGCCGTTGTACGAAAACATAAACAAGGAAAATAAAAAAAAGAAAAAGAATACACACATTCAAAAGAATACTTGGTTGGTTGAAGTAGACGTAACTTGACAATAGAAGCAGAATGAATAGTGTATGCTTCGAGTGTGTGGAGAAAGAGAGAGAGAGAGAGAGAGAGAGAGAGAGAGAGAGAGAGAGAGAGAGAGAGAGAGAGAAAACGGAGGTTAAAATTCACGTTTATAGAAAACTGTTCATGCACGATATTAGGAGGGTGACTTAGCCTTTCAAAGCTTCGTTGCGAAAATTTCTGAAATCTGAAAGATGATCATTTTTTTCTTCCTATTATTGAATAATGTGCCTTTTAATGCCTTGAGCAAATGGATCAATCGATGATGCTAGTCAGGCCTTCAAGCCTAATAATTTTGCCCTACCCATAGAATTAAAAAAATCTCGAATCAGAATTATTTATCAGATTCAAGGCTCATACCCACCTGACTGAGAGAGGTCTGCAAGTAACAATAATTATAAATATGGGAAGAAAAGACTATAATATAACGTGGGTTCGACAACAATTACAAACGTGAAGTTTATTACCCGCAGACCATCGTTGTTTCACACACGAAAAACATATGTATGGATACATTACGTTTTACTACGTAGGTTGCAGCTTGACCTGTGATTCATTATAATATTTATTTTAACGTCAGCTTCAAACATGAAATGGCGTTGGAAGAGTGGGTCGTAACTTTTGAAGCTAGAAAAACTTTTCATTTAGGGAATCATAAGAATAAAGTGTTGTCAGTACCGCAATGAGAAAAAATATTGAAATATCTAATAATTTCAGCTTAGAAACAATTTATATAATTAAAAAATCAATAAAGTTGATGCCTATAAAATGCTTTTAAAATTGAATGAAGCATAATAATATTGTCTTAAGAGTGTTACACAACTTCTTTATTTTAAATGGATAAAAAGGTATTTGTTCAGGGTTTGGAGCCCTTAGCCTAGGGCCCGTGCTGACAATAAACCGACCGGTGACAGAAGCTATATAGTAGATTCACATCAACCGTGCATTTGATGTCTATGCCAGTCCCTTACGACGCTCCTGATTGGCTGTTAATAAGCCAATCGCATGGCTGTTAACTCTTAGTCTCTCTCGAGAGTTCACATAGGCAGAATGTATGTTCCACCTCTCCTAAGGGATACTTTTAGAAAGATGTACCCATAAGGAGAGATGGAACATATCCTATCCATGTGAACTCTCGAGAAAGCCTGAGAGTTTCCAACCCCGTCATTGGCTTATCAACAGCCAATTAGGAGCGTCGTAAAGGGACTGGCCTAGACATCAAATGCACGGCTGATGTGAATCTACTATAGACATCTGAACTTTTAATGTTTATAAAAGGACCATAACTGCTTATTCTGCAAGTGCGTATCCTTCTTGCTATACATACACATAAATACATACACACATTCATACGTGATTCTAAGCGATATTCTCATTGTACATAACGGCATTTTAATGCGGTTGTTCACCCGATCTAAATTTTTATTAAAAGGAAAAAATGAAGATATATAGTATATCTAAACAGGAAGTCTTACGGCTTCCCATACATACCTATCTCTAACGATGTCTTATCACTGATAACTTCCAACAGACTCCCACATTAATATAAGTAGTGTAACGTGAAGACAAAAACGTTTTTAACAAGGTCTCATGTCTAGTGGGCTGATTTGGAGCAGACCCCGTGTTGGTTATACGACAGGATTTATTCAACAATAAAAAAAAAACAAAACTAAATATAAACAGCTGTCGCGTGGTAAAAATTGGTCTCTTTGTTCGATCAAGGGAAAGGAATACTAGCGATGAGCTACACGAGTTAATTAGAGTAAAAGATTCCGATTATTTTTCGTTTGCAAAACTGCATACAAATAAAAACGTTTTTCTGACAAATGAAAGAAATAAATTGACTTTTCTTGTGTGTGTTTAGTATGTTAAAAGCTCACGGAAAAGCTAATGTAAACAGTATATATATCGTGATATACTTAAAAAACCTGCACAACAAAGGTCTTGAGGTTTCTTTCAACAACAACAACAACAACAATAATAATAATAATAATAATAATAATAATAATAATAATAATAATAATAATAATAATAATAATATAATAATAATAATAATAATAATAATAATAATAATAATAATGATAATAAGAAATGAAGTAATATTCGCATACTTATATCCACTAGCAGACAAATGGCTTAACAAAGGAATTATTTGAAAAAACGTCATTGTATTTCATTACCTGAATAATGAAGAACCTATAAAATGGGAAACGAATCTTTGCAGGCCATGAACGTGATTTAAGAGATGAAGGAAGACTCATTTAAGGCAGTCACAAAGCTACGTGAGTCACAGCAGTAGCAACCGAACAATTTAAGAGAAGACAAAGCGCCATTATATCTTGTGTTTTTGAAATTTTACGTTGCCGACACACGGGAACAATTTGTCATGCGTTAAATCACCATCCATCAAGTCCTTTGGCAGGGCTCATAGAATCCACAATATTCTCACGGAGAGAGAGAGAGAGAGAGAGAGAGAGAGAGAGAGAGAGAGAGAAATCGTAAATTTCGACTTGGGTAGGGTATGGCTTGTACGTGGTCATATTCTTTTCTCGGGCACATATACACACAAGCAAGTAACTACATTACATACATACATACATACATACATACATACATACATACATATCGCGGTCTCATTGCGACATATTGCCGATTACATTAAACTCTTATGTTCGGTTTCAGGTAGACATATTGTTGGGCGAGGTTGCTAGTCTTACGCCTCCTGGTCTATAGGCAAAATCTTTATATAGAAAGGAAATGTCCATTTCGCAAATTTAAGAAAATGTCGATTTCATAAATGCCCAGAAAGCGTCCATTTCGATATTTCAAGAAAGTGCCTATTTCGTCAATGAGATTTTAAGCAGTTATTCTGTCCACACAATATAACACTTAAAAGTCCTCCCTATTACCATATAATAAAACGAAATGTGTATCCTTACATATCCTTACATTCACTTTTTTTTTATCTGTGTGGAAAAACTACAGGCTTCGTTTAGACTTGCCGTCCTCCAGACCAAGGACAAACTCTCTCACTATTAGTGAGCTCCTCTACGATCTAGGTTTTCCGTTTTTCATATAATTGTCATTTTGAACTGTATTGGTAGACTAGTATTCTCATAATTTCACATCTGGTCAAGTACGTATATACGTAAGTAAAATAAAAAAAGGGTTCCTTTAAAATACGAAAGATAAATGCACCCAAGAATTTTTTTCAATCGCGACGTTCTCTAACCTACATGAAAGAGGGGCCTAGGCTTTGGTCTAGCTGTGTTTAAAATTCCTCTTGAGAATCAATGCAGGAACGAAGTCCTTGAAATAAAATTTTGCTGTTGCAGCTAGCAACGGGCCTTTTAAAGGTGTGATGTCAGTAAAATAAGTTCGGGCATCTATTGGTAAAAGTATGGCAAAAACGTTTATATGCAAACACATATGTATATTGCTTCATATAGATACACACACACACACACACACATATCTATATATATAGCTATATCTATACGTATATATAGATATATATATCTACTATATCTATCTATCTTCTTTCGATATATTATATATATTTCTATATATATATATATATACTATATATAATATATATATATTATATATATATATAATATGATATATATATAGATATATATATATATATCTATATATAATATATAAATATCACACACACGCACCCAAACATAAATACATACACACATATATTCATGTATGTTTGTTTTATATATGTGTATGCATGTATGTTTGTCTGTATACATGATATACATATATATATATATATATATATATATATATATATGTTTATATATAGTATATATATATATATATATATATATATAAATATATATATATATAGATATATATTATATATATCTATATATATATATATATATATATATATATATATATATATATATATATATATATATATATATATATATATATAAATGAGAACGAGAGAGAGAGAGAGAGAGAGGGAGAGAGAGAGAGAGAGAGAGAGAGAGACCCAGGAAGAGTGAAAAGTCTAAAAAAAAGGGAAATATAATTCTGACCGAAATAGGACTTTAAGCGAATTGGTCCTTCGGCTACAGAGAGCTTCAAACGCCCATTACACCTAAGAACCAGTAATTCCTTGGATGACGCTGAAGTTCGTAAATACTCTCCCATCAGCAGCAATCTTCACAGTAGACGAAATGTCATTACGAGATTGAGTCAAAGCCGACGATTAATCTTTTTTCAGAAATGACAGAGGGGCTATTTCTGGAGCATTACGAAAAGGGAAAGTAATGATAAAGCATTATCACCTTATTAAAGAATTTTTAACCGCCGTGCAATAAACAATTTACGTTCCACTAGACATATAATTCTTATAGCAACTCCATCAGTAAAAATTCTCTATATCTACATATTACGTAAATTACCGTGCCATTTTGACTCACAGTGGCGGAGATTAAATAGACATTACTCGTATTCAGTAATTATAGTGTATTGATTCCTGGATTGTCATTAACAGAGTAAGGAATATAACAGTATAGTGAATTTTGGGTCGGGTCATGACTCGAGTGATTAGGTCGTAGCTTAAGTTACTGCTATCATTATATAACAAGATGACTATATATTTTCAATCCCCAGACGTCCACCTCTCTCTCTCTCTCTACTCTACTCTTAATATTTCCATCGAGGTTTAAGGCCTAATTGTCCTTAAACCCATTGTACATATCCACAATATATTCCTGTTTTATCTCTCTCTCTCTCTCTCTCTCTCTCTTCTTCTTCTTCTTCTTCTTCTTCTTCTTCTTCTTCTTCTTCTTCTTTCGAAGCCAACTTTTATATGCTGTTTAGTGTACTCATTATAATGACCTGTTCAGAAATTTACATTTTACGTATTTCCTCTCTTAAACAAATAGAACATAAACCCAAGATACTGCTCCCCTTAAGAACATAGTTACAATCAAGAAAAAAGCAAAAACGGTAACATATACAATGCAGATGGAATCAAAATAAAAAACTCCAAGTTTGACATTTAGGGGATACAGCAAGGCCCTTATCCAGTTGGTTGATACGCTGACCACCGAGGTTACGAGGATTACGAAGAAATGCAAATAAGACCAGATATTAATTTCACTGAAGACTTACATTGCAAAGAATTCTGTTTCTCTTACAATCAAAGCCTTTTTACCTGCATAATTCAGTCCCGCTGGAAGATGCACATGCAAAAAAAAGTCATGCTTAGATACATTATATATATTATATACACATGTATGAATATACATATACTATAACATATACTATATATATATGTATATATATACACGAGAATGAATTATGTATGCATATGTTTATATATCACGTTTTATTTTTCGTGAGTTTTATAAGTGCATATGTACATATCTGTTGACGCAAATACACACATTATATGTATATATATATTTATATATACATATACACATACATATATACATAAATATATGATTATACATACATATACATGCACTTATATACATGTATGTAGTAACTATATATATAAAATATATAAACAATAATACATATATATATATATATATATATATATATATATATATATACATAATGTATATATATATATATAATATATACACATATATATATATAATATATATATTGATATATATATATATATATATATATATATATATATATATATGATATGTATATAATATCTACTTACTCTGGGTCCGGTTGCAGTACTGTGGGTCATGCTTTAAATAAGACTCAGTGGGTAAATTTATCAATGATCTGTATTATCTAAAACTTACACAAGGGCCCAAGTATTTAAGGAAACTGGCAATTACAGTAACTTTAGCGGTAACCTTGTGCCCAAGACCGAATCCCCGCTAAGGCAGCCGAGAGGCGCCGGGACGCTAGGCTGGTTTCCTCTCAGCCCCCTCGTTTTACCCGCAGGCAGGTCAATGGTTCATTTCTCTCTCCCAAGGAGGTCTGACCAATCGTAGGTCAGACATACCCACGCCACAAGTTATAGATAATGGATATAAGCCGTGATATAAGTGTCCTAGTTCTCAAATAATTTTTATGTAAAGGGAAAATAAGGTAAACTCTCTAATAGTGCCTTTGATTTTTCATATTTCGTATATAAGAATATTATATTTGTTCAACTTTTATTTTTGAAAAAGTCCTCCTCATCCATTTGGAGATAAAACTACGAGTTTCCAAAGTTAAAGAACTAAGGTTTCGCTATTTACAGACAAAGGCGCAAAGGCTTTTCAAACTGCAGAGAAATAATAACGTGTTCGCTTTTCCACAAACGAAAAGTGACGCCTTCGCTAATGCAAAAATAAAAACTCACTGCTAATTTACAAATTCAAAAATCATTTGCATTTTCTACACGGAATACAATACTTTTGGTCATTTACCAACTGACAACAATGCTCTTGCTAATTTACAAACTAAAAATGATGTTCTCGCTCATTTACAAATTAAAAAAAAGCACCAACGCTTCACTGGACACCGGGAGACAATGACTCTTAACAGTCGCATATCTTTTTTGCTATTTGGTTTTCCCTTGAAGGCCTCACTCGGTCGAAGCGAAAGTGATCAAGTGATTCCAAACTTCCACAAATGTTCCGTAATTGCGGCTGCAGGTGCGACAGATGGACTCCGCAAAAAAACCCGCGGACAGTTCAAAAGGTGTCCCGCCTGAATTGATTTTTAAGTGTATTTGCGTGAGGGGAGCCATTGACAGAGAGAGAGAGAGAGAGAGAGAGAGAGAGAGAGAGAGAGAGAGAGAGAAAGGAGTTACAAGGATGTCTCAAAGACTTTTTAGTCCATCCGAGGAGACATCGTGCGCTTACTTACGTCTAAGAGCAGGTTTTATGTTCATTCACAGTCATATTGATTATGCCTAGCCTTTTTTTATTTTAACTCTTTCACACTGTTGCTGTTTACAAATTATTGTAGCAGTTTCTTCCATGTGTCACATATCTTGTATGTAAAGAAGTTCCCACAATGGGATCTGCTGTATCTCTTCAGCTCTAGTTTCCATCCATTATTTCTTGTCTGGTTTTCGTTTAACGTAAATAGGTTACTGTCTACTTTTGTTATTCCTTTCAGTATTTTGAATGTTTCTATTAGTTGTCCTCATAATCGTCGTGTTTCTAAGCAATACATGTTCAAGCTCTCTAGTAGTCTTTGGTAACCTATTTGCCTGATGGATGTATTTAACTTTGTGGCTTTTGCTTGTACCCTTTCCAGTCTATTTATGTCCTTTCTTAGCGTTGCTAACCGAAACTGTGCTGCCTATCCTAAATGAGGTCTAACTATTGATGCGTAGAGCTGCAGCACCGTTTCCTTGTTTCTGTATTTGAATTGCCTCTTTTTGTATCTCACTAGTTTCTGTGCCTTCTTATCAGCTTTTATGCACCGTTTTGTGGATTTTAAGTCCTTGGTAACAATAACTCTAAGGTCCTCTTCTTGTTCTACATTATTTATGTCATTCCCAAGCAGTATACAGTTGGCACGAGGGTTGTTTGTTCCTATTTGTAACGCTTTACACTTATCCACATTAAAAGTATTTGCCAACTTTTTGACCACTCTCCTATTTTCTTTAGATCATTTCTTAAACTTTCTACTGTCTCTGGGTCTGCAGCATTTACACCTAGTTTGGTGTCGTCTGGAAATTTGGCTATCCTGCTAATTAATCCTACATTAAGGTCATTAATATAAATAAAAAACAAGGGTGGGCCAAGGATAGAACCCTAAGGAATTCCATTTATCACATCTGCCCATTCTAATTCTTCACTGTTTATTACGATTTTCTGTTTTCTATTAGTTAGCCAGTCTTCGATCCAGTCTGCTGTTTCTCCTACAATACCTAAAGCTCTAACTTTTGTCATTAGTTTCTTGTGTGGAACTTTGTCGAAGGCCTTTTGGAAATCTAAGTAGAGTATATCTATTGCTCTACTACTGTCGTAAATACCGAGCATGTTATGAAAAAACTCCAAGAGGTTTGATAGGCAGATCTATTTTGTCTGAAACCGTGTTGGCTGTTTAACAACAAGTTGTTTCTATCAATGTGATCCACACTTTTATCTACAATTATGGACTCAAAAACTTACAAACGACCGATGTTAGACAGATTGATCTATAATTTCCCGGCTCTTCTCTTGGACCTTTTTTGTAAACTGGGGGTACATTACCTAGTTTCCATTCTTTTTGTGCCTTTCTTTGTTCTGCAGTTTTTCTGTAGAGTTTATTTAGGTGAGGGTCCATCTCCTCTGTTAACTCTTTAATTTCTCTTGGATGAATCCCATCCGGGCCAGGAGAGAGAGCAGTTTATATATTTTGAGAGAGAGAGAGAGAGAGAGAGAGAGAGAGAGAGAGAGAGAGAGAGAGAGAGAGAGAGAGCGTAGATCACATAGACAGAGGTACATCAACGATCCATCAGAGGACATCCTTAAAATAAAAATCACAATTGTCTCATCATCCACTTTGTGTAATAAACTCTTGCATTGGCCAGTGGTATACCACTGATAACCCTAACTGGAGAGAGAGAGAGAGAGAGAGAGAGAGAGAGAGAGAGAGAGAGAGAGAGAGAGAGAGGCTTATCAGATTTTCTCAAGTAAAGCAACCTCATGTTATGGGAGTGCTCCATTTACCCAAAAAAAGCTAGCTCTGCTTTTAGGAAACTGCAGTAACTTCCGCCAGCCCTACTTACTGGAGACAGCCAACGGTAGTGACAAAAATCTTGCCCAAATGAAAGCTATGTGAAGACTCCATGGGATGTTACCTGTAGGTTGCAAAGACGCATTCATAAAGATATAAATCTATGCGCTTGTTCTGAGCATGAGATACATAAGGATTAGAATTAGGAGAGATTTAGACCCGACAAATGAAGGGTTCAGCAGAAAGAAACGCGCCATTCTTGGTTATGTATGTTTTTCCTGGTATAGGATTGCTACAATATTTACTATTTCGTTTGATTACTATAAAAAAAGACGTCAAAATATCCCCATATTATTCCTTCCACAAGTGCATGACAGAGTAACGGGGCTTAAAACATATACCAAAAGTCCTTCATTAGCATAGCGTTGGTCCAGTTTCCTCACTTAAGTCGCAATAAATTTCGAAAAGACTTCGGATTTTAGACATTCGCAAAAATCCAGGTATATAAAATCGCCATTTATACTCGCATTAACCGCAAACATAATGGCTGATGGTGGCGGTCGGCAAGAATTTGTAGTCCGGGGCTGTCATGATGATTATACAGCAATTAGAGAAAAGAAAGCGTTGCCAAGGAGAGAGAGAGAGAGAGAGAGAGAGATGTCCCAACTCTATAAAATCCTTGTGTCACATTTGTGAAAAGAAGGAAGACTAACAAACAAGCAAAAAGAAGAAAAAAGCTTTTTATTTCCTCGCATTCCAAAAGCAGGGATATCGAAAAGAAGAGAGAGGAGAGAGAGAGAGGATAACGGGCCATGGCGGAAGAACAAAGTCCTTTAGCATAGCTCTCCGTACATTGCTCGGGTCCATTTGCCTTCCTTTGGTGGCAGTAAACTTCCAAATGGCCTGGAAATTGATATTTTGCAAAAAAAAAAAAAAAAAAAAAAAAAATATCAGAACTTTTATGCTTGCATTAACCGATAAGTTGATGGCGGTGATATAGATTTTGTAATTTGAAGACCGTCATGACGAATAGATTTTGTAAAAGAGTTAAGTCCTTGAGAGAGAGAGAGAGAGAGGAGAGAGAGAGAGAGAGAGAGAGAGAGAGAGAGAGAGAGAGAGAGAGAACTTTTAAGCAGTTACAGGATCTACAGGTAAGTTGAGATCTTCAAATAACATGGAGACAATGGAACTAGAAATCAGAAAATCCATACTTTCTCTCTCTCTCTCTCTCTCTCTCTCTCTCTCTCTCTCTCTCTCTCTCTCTCTCTGTTTCTCAAACACACACACACACAAGTGCGCACCAAACGTAATTATTTATTTATCTTTAGACTTCCATGATAATTAACCGCAAAATAATATCAGTAAGTTTAACAATTTAACACACGCGCATACATACACACCCTCAAAACTATTAAATAATCTCAAAGGATGTTTGAACCTAAAGTAAGAGACTCGGTGCTAATGTTAAAGACAGGCTTCTGAGCAAGTTACTAGTAGATAGACAGTAGAGATTACGGAGGCTTCGTGGCATTCTTGACCAAAATTATAACTTTCTTGTCGCCAGGCACCAACAACGGCGATTGCATAGCAAATATAAAGAAAAGACTTGGATAAAGGTAATCTTCATACGTCGAATGAAGACCTGATAGAAGAGGAGGAGCTACTCTTGAGTATGAGACAATACAGCAAAAATACGATTGGACTAAACTATCACATGATAGCGCATTTTTTATAGCTTTGTTCACTAGGAGATTCTCGACATTTTACGTACGGTGTGAGTCCGTTGCTTTGAAATCAACAAGAGAGAGAGAGAGAGAGAGAGAGAGAGAGAGAGAGAGAGAGAGAGAGAGAGAGAGAGAGAGAGAGGCCAGAAACCGGAAGCAAATAAAAATCTATGCAGATGTGGAGGAGACCAAACTGAAAATCACGTCTCGACAATAGTGTCATTATCTTGGCAACAAGATCTGTAAACCCGTTACAGTTCTGCGCAGTGTTGCAGGAGACATAAACATTCTCCTAATTTTTTCGTATTTCTTTTTTTCCTCATTTGGCGGGTCCGCCTGCCTTGAACGTCTGCTATTTTGACGCATTTCGGAAACGTAAAAAGCATCTGGACGGCAGTTATTAACCGAATGGACGCCCGGAATAGCTGTTAGTTGTCATGAAATCCTCCGTGACATATAATTCCGTTTCATTTCTCCTCTCTTTTTCAGCATTACCCGGAAACATTAGACGGAAGATGACACTTGAAGCCAAGCGCAAACTTGGAAGCATTGTGCATCCGCGTGCGAGCGTACGTACTAGGTGTTCAGGCGCGCGTGCAAAAAAATTCTCGTTCATGTACAGTACCGTAGACTTAATAAAAGGAAAGAATGTTGCAGTCAGACCAGCGGAAGTCGCGGAGTGTTGTCTGGAACTGCAGTTCACGCTGAGACCTCCTTGACGGATACGTTGAGTTTGGTCTCTTGGTTTTTATCTTTATTTTCTTACGATGAGAAATTCTTAATGGAATTATAAATGCATTGCAGGACAATAAAATGATGGAGGAAAGAGAGAGCATTGACCATGCATTGATGTATAATCATCATAAAGGTATAAATCACTGGAGTCAAAAGGGCAAAGGTCATCTAATATGGTTCCCTAGAGAGGAAATGAGCATGTGCTAGTATACAACGTTGTTATTCATGATTAGGAATTGTCTGGTGTTTTCGTTGCAAGGGTCACTGCTCTCGGTCTGATTCATAAATCTCTTCTCATTGATATCCCTTGCTCAAATAGACCATCTTATGTAGTTACTGATTTCTTTTATAATAAAACACAGAGAAGGAAAAGAAAAACATTTAATAGGAACAACGAAAATTAAAATAAGGATTAACTGAAACATAACAGGTATGGGAGGTAAAAATGACATTACAGTTATAAGTAAAAAAAAAGGAAAAAAAGAAAGAAAATCAAACTACAAAGTCAATCACTTTTTTTGGAAAAATGCTATGCATAGAACAATTATGAACAACAAGAAACATCTCACTCTGGGTTATTGTTATATGATGTCAGTTGTTAAAAGTTCTAGATTAATCTTCATACATACATGCATACATATACGTATTATGTAAAAGTTTTTAAATAATAAACTACTAGAAAAATTAATAGGCCAACTGCACCTAGAACGCCATTCTTTGCCAGGGTCCCGTTCATCCTTAAAATGCCAATTAATCATAAAAAAACCCATGAACTATTAGGGCTTTATTTTTTAGTTATAAAGAAATATTGAACCCTCTTTTGACTTCCAATGCGGTCTATTTATTTTCGTGTCCCAAATGTAGTTTGGAAAATTATGTCGGGGCCTCCCGTAGGCTTCTTAAAGTCCTCATTGATTGCCACAGGGGGTTGGGTTATCGAACAGGTGTCCGGTTGTCTTCTCCAGAATTCTCGAACATTCGAGAACATTAAAAAAAATGTAAATTTAATATAGAATATAAACATTTCAAAATCATGCACTGGCTTCTTCCCCTCAACAGCTTGCTGTCTTCGAATCACTTTTCATAAAAACAATAGTTCCAAAATGAAACAATCAAATTACCGCATAACCATATTTACTTTTGACCTTTCCTTCTTCCATTCACTCGTCTTCTTCCCTTACTGAAAATGGTAATTGTCCTAGAACTATAGTTTTTTTTTTTTTTTATTCTAAATGTACGTTGGATATTAGGAAGAATCTTTTTATTATGTTTTATATGTGTTTATCTTTTTATAACTGTGATGATGGGGCTAGACCCCGAAACGGCGCTCAATAAATCTTTGCTAAATTACCGGAAGAAGTCTCCCTTGCTTCCTTATGAAAAAAAAAAAAAAAAAAAATATATATATATATATATATATATATATATATATATATATATATATATATATACACACACACATATGTATGTTATATATATTTATATATACATATATAAATATAGGTAAAAATAAGAAAGAATTATTGATTGCTCTTTCTAGTTGCCTGTTAAGAGTCTATCATGTTGTGTATGGAGAATTCTAAATGCTTGTATGACTTCAGAAAAGCTGAAGGTTCTGCGCAATTGTTTTTATTATTCAACTTCAATAATTAATTCTTGTATATTACAAAAAATTTCCAGACCTAAAAGAGTTTACAGTAATCTATAGCAATCAATAATAATTCTTCTGAATATCCAGACTGCCACAGTTTTTCCCTTCCCTACTTTACCTTTTTCTCACCTGTAACCTCATAAAGTCCGTCGAAAATGACAGTGACAAAGGATGATAATGTGAGGATACACCTGATATTTCCTCACCAGATGGCGTTAAGAAGGAGTCACGTCATTGGGTGATCAGGTGATTAGATAGATCTTTATGTAAATGTGGATACAGCTTCATACCGTGTAAAATCAATCCGTGAAATTGTGCGGCAAAAAATGGATGTAATAAAGATGTAAATGGAACACATACACACGCACACCACACATACACACACACACACACACACACATATATATATATATATATATATATGTGTGTGTGTGTGTGTGTGTATGTGTGTGTGTGTAGTGTGTGTGCGTGTGTGTATGTGTTCCATTTACATCTTTATTACATCCATTCATGGAAAGAGACTGTCTCCAAATATATATATATATATATATATATATATATATATATATATATATATATATATATATATATATATATATATATATATATTCGATGCTTCATTCTATAAAGGCCTCGTTCCTTATGAGAGCAGGAAAGAGAAAAAAGTTGCAGTCACTTGCATCTACTATACCATTTCTGTTGCATCCCGAATATCACCTATATTAGATAGCCTTGATATGTAAAAAAAAACAAAAAAACATTACGGTCCTAGTAGATGCATTATTCTACTGAAATATCGGTTAATAAGTGTGGACTGATTCAGTTTGCCTTAACGGGAAATGAAGTGTCCCTGTAAAAACAAATATGTGAAAAATATAATAAAACTGTATTTGCTCATCCCATCTTGCCTCTGGCAGTGGAATTTTGTTTCTTTATAAACTGTTACCTCATTCAATTTTTTCATGAATAGCTTTACCTACCCTATCTGGAGAGAGAGAGAGAGAGAGAGAGAGAGAGAGAGAGAGAGAGAGAGAGAATCAATGGAACTTGAAGTCACGGAGTCAAGTTTATTGCAATCTTGAAAGGTAGCGATATAGAATGTAATACATTTGATATCTCTACAAAATACAAGCGAGATATGAGTTCCTCGTTGGACGAGTGGTCTTCGCGCTCGGATACCAATACGGTGGTCCGAATTTCGATTCTCGGCTTGGCCAACGCGGAATCAGAGGAATTTATTTCTGGTGAATAGAAATTCATTTCTCGATATAATGTGGTTCGGATCCCACAATAAGCTGTAGGTCCCGTTGCTAGGTGACCAATTGGTTCCTAGCCACTTAAAGATAACTAATGCTTCGGGCCAGCCCTAATCAGCTCAGTGGTCTGGTAAAACTAAGATATACTTACTCTACTTACAAGCGAGATGTGTATCCTCACACTTCATTTACGGACAATACACATCACGATTGAGTTCGCCTGTCTCTAATCTTTGGCTCCTACATACTTATAAAGACTGCAAATACCTCGTTTAAACTCCAGGACGGGACATAACGTCTCTAAGGCGAGACCTGCAACCTTGACCGTCCCTAGCATCGCAGTTGACGATACGGGTACAGTAATAATATACAATTTTCTACTTATGATTTTATAAACGTAAAGAGACGTTTCAACCATGCCATTAAAAAGGCCACTCCAGAAATGCGGCCAATTATGAAGATTTGCAACATCATCCAGGATTAAGATTTACGGAAGAAAAAAGATTAAATGGAGGCCAAGCTATAGTAATACTTATATGAAAAACACGAACTCAAAGACAAGAAAAGCGCTAAAGGAAAGAGAGCGAAAACTAAATGTGAGATATAATAAGTGTTATAAAGAGAACTAGTAAGAAGATTAACGCAAGTGTATGATGAAAATTAAGGCATTTATAAGAGGGAACCGATGCACTGAAAAACGGAATGAAGAAATATAAGAGGGAAATAAGATGAAAAGAGAACAACTGAACACGAATAACATAGAGTAGCATATGAAGTAAATTGGCCAAAAAGAATGAGCCCAGAAGTCATTAAGAATTAGGGACAAAACGACAGGAATCGAAGGGCGAATTCGGTTAAATATCAATAATTCAAGAAAATTGATAGACTAAGAGGATAATTATTGCAAAAGGAATTATACAATTGGAAAATGAAAAATTAATAAGAGATATCTCACGATGAGGAAAGTTATGACATTGAAATTCAGGCGAAGACGGTAGAAACTAGGTTGCTCGGGGTCTTCCCTCTAAAAAAAAAAAAACCAACGAATCAAGGAATATCAGAATTGTAGAATAATCAAGCCATACTGATGGAAGGGAAATGTGGGAAATCCTGGCACGATTGAGAGTAAACACGAGCTTTAGACATGACGTGAACATACCTTTTGAACCCTTAACCCAAAACGCATAGTCTCACTCTCGAGCGCTCAAGATTTTTTGACCCAACTCTGGTTGATCCTTGACCTCCCGTCTCGATCTTTTTCATCAGAAGGGAAGACGTATGAATTTCCGAATTTATGACCCTGGAAGAAAATTCAGATTGCAAGTGTATCTATCTATTAGTCTATATTTATATATATATATATATATATATACTAATATATATATATATATACAGTTATATTAATTACACCACACACACACATATATATGCATATACATATATAATATATATATATATATA
Organism: Macrobrachium nipponense; assembly: GCF_015104395.2. Taxonomy (NCBI): domain Eukaryota; kingdom Metazoa; phylum Arthropoda; class Malacostraca; order Decapoda; family Palaemonidae; genus Macrobrachium; species Macrobrachium nipponense. The sequence goes on along the minus strand of NC_087203.1, from coordinate 72,798,423 downwards.
TTACATATATGACACTATTACATAACATAACATACTACATATACATATACATATACATATACAATTACAATTACTACATACTATATATACAAATATAATATATAGAATAATTATAATATATTATATATTAATTATATATATATATTATATACTATTATATCTATACCTGTGTGTGCGCGTATGGTGAAAGCGTTCAAAAGCTTTGTATCTCGGTAGAAAAGAACATGACGCGGAGTTGGAATAATTGCATTGAGAGAGAGAGAGAGAGAGAGAGAGAGAGAGAGAGAGAGAGAGTCAAAATGGTTATGACGTGGGAAGCAAAGCCTGAAACCAAATCTTATAACACATCTATATTTTTTTTCAAATCTTAAGTACGTTAATTTGAAATCTAAAACATTATAGTTTATAACAGCAACTCGAAAAATGTTTGAATCTCAATCATGACGGCTTTCAGTCTCGAATAACGATCTATTTTTATCAGTTTTTACGAGACTAAATCATTACCAAGCAAGAAATCGAGTGGCGGGGTATTCCAGCCCAAATACGGAAGTAATGTTGCATTTATTCCACCCTTCTTCCACCTCCTACCTTCTTACTCTACCTTCACCTCCTACTTTCCATCATCTCCTTCCTCCCATTCCCCTTCCCCATTGAAAAGGTGAAAATCCGAGAGATTCATGACTCCGCTAAACGCTTTATCTTACGAATCGCAAACAGCTCCGGCCAGTGAGCGGTAATTCAAGTGTCCATTCCAACCAAAAGACACACCAAAAGACCTGAATGCCACACCAAATTTATTTATGGAAAGTCAATGTATAATGGGTGGGGACCATGAAACAAGTTAAATCAATGGACAGAGTTTGCATATCAAAAGAAAATCTCATTATCATAACAGGGATGCAGTTCTCATTTGCAGGGAATTCTACTGATTGTTCGTCTTTTCGCCCCTATTCAGAACCTGCCTGAAGTTTTCTTCAGTTGTATGTTCTGTTCTGGGCAAATCTAGCTTTCTGATACTGAAATCCCTCTTTCACTTACTAAGCGCAGGCTTTTAGTCATTTATACGTACACACACACACGCATATATATATATATATATATATATATATATATATATATATATATATATATATCATATATTATATATATATATATATGATATATATATGATATATATATATATATATATATATATATATATATATATATATATATATATATATATATGCGTGAGCGTGAATCCTTTAAACTTCAATCGGCTAGAGCTACCAACCTGATCCTAAAGCAATAGGTGAAACAGGAAGAGCAGCACCTTCTGAGTGTAATTCCTTCTTATAGGAATACACACACACACACACACCATACATACACACACACACACAGATATATATTATATATATATATATATATTATATATATATATATATATATATATATATATATATATATATATATATATAAAGGCTCCTTTTTGTACAACACATGGAGATTATCTGTCTGTGTGTCACACACAAAAACACACACACACACATACATACACGCACGTGCGCGCGCGCGCACACACACACAAACAGATAATTCCCAGAATAAGATAATCTGGTGATTATCCTGACTAATGTCATAAAATGGTGTTCAAAAAGGCTATTCAATTAACCCCAGCAATAAGATCCTTTGCCAAATGGTAACTTTAAAAAGGAAATAGAAACTGGTTCATTTCGCGTCAGAATAAACCTGAAAGATTCTCGATGAAGTACACGACACATTCTGATTCAGATCCCAAGAGATTCTGATTCAAACTCAAAAGCCTGACTGACCTTGATAGAGATATCATTCAGCTTCGGACAAAAGAGTCTAAGACTCGTAATCTTACACAATAGCTAGAAATATTCTCAGTCAGGCACATGAGCACGATGGATTTTCACTCAGGGTACAAAAGTTGGTGAATTTTTAGTTAAATAAAAACCATACAAAATCTGATAACCTGGTGTAGACGCATGCACCTAACTGAATCCGGGGGATGGTTTGATTAAAAATAAATTCCCTATTATCGACAGCGGAGAAATAAGTAAGTACCTGTACCTCGAAGGGGTACTAAACCTTAAACCTGGTAGTATGAGACATGATAGCCAGTGCAATTGTACTGCATATTTACTGTATATTTTCATGTTCGTATTGTATTTATATTGGATGGGGGGGACGAGAAATTTTTCTGAGATATCAAGGGCTACGGGCACTGAAACGGGTTAAGAACCAACGAGTTTACAAATCCTTTAAGATTGTTGCACCCATCCTAGTACACACACACACACACACACACACACACACACACGACCATACAACACTACTTTCATAAAAGCTATATATACATTGGAACTAAATATGGAATTCGTAAGTTAAAAAGATCAAATTAAGATCCTAAAAACTCTTAGCGTAGTTTAAATAGTTAAATAACTTCTTCCAGAACCATGTGACATCAGTTGTCACTTGACACATCTTGACCTTTAACAGTGAGGATGAAAACACCGCCCAAAAAGTTGAACAAATCCGCCTTTTTTTCCCCCACAGACAATGGAACCTCCGAGGACCTCCATAGGAACCGCCTGGGGTCCCGTAGAGGTCCCGCAAGAGGTACTCCCCCGATAGGTCCCAAGAAGCTGCCCCCAGAGGTCACAGCCACTTGCCCGATTCACGGAGCAAGATAAGCTGCGTTGGTTGCAATGTCGACCTGAAAGCCTTCCTGCTGAAAGCCATTTTTCTCTTCTTCCCCTTCTTCGTTCTTCTTCCTTTTTTTTTTTTTTTTTTTTTTTGCTCCTCGTGAAAGGGGATGTCACTTGGTGTTCGCGTGGCTTTGCAAGTGTCACTTGAACTTGTAAGTAGGTTTTATAGCCGAGGTTATTATCTATGCGCGTTTCACTGCACCACTGAGTTCTGGACACCAACATTCAACTTTGAATGCGGTGATTTCGGTATCGAATTGTGTCTATTAATCGTGTTCTTATAATTCAGTTGTTCTTCTTGAACCGGGTCTTTGGTCATTAAGTAATGAAAAAAGAAGGATTTTTCAACTATAGTTTTAGCTCTGTAGATTTGAAACAATCATATTCTGATTTTTTTGCGGAAATGATATTTTACATACACCTACAGAAACGAACTTCCATATTTCAGTCTGCGATTTAGTCTGGTACTATTTTATCATACCTTGTTTTTATAACTTAAGTGTCCTATTTTTTTTGTGCCTTGAATCCTTATTACTGGATATTACGCGTTTAAGCTAAACTTGGCTGAGGTACTTGACTTATTATACCAATTCTTTTGTAATCAAATTTAGCTTTAGGCACATGAATGAAAGAGAGATAAACCATAGTTTAAATGGGAAATGAAAACGTTTTCGCTTTGTTCCTTTACTGAACTTTAGTCTGAAGAATGATATATACAGAAGCATAATAAATGTATATAAATTCTAGTAGGATTTCGTTCATAATCACAGTAATTCTACATTTCAGATACGTCTTCGATACAGGTTTTGTAAGTAAAGACAGTTGCTGGTTTTGTTTTCGCACCTGGGGCTCAGACTACAAGCCGTCGAAAATAAAAGGCAAAGGTCAAGGTACGTAGTTTAAGAAAATAGCATGCTTTTATCATAATACTCTCCACCCCCCCCCCCTTTCTCTCTCTCTCTCTCTCTCTCTCTCTAATTCTTTTACGTATAGACTTTCTATATTTTGGTGGCCGGTTAGCGTATATCAACAACAACAACAACAACAACAACAACAATAATAATAATAATAATAATAATAATAATAATAATAATAATAATAATTTGATTGACAAAATCAAGAAGAAAGTATCGCTCGTTGATGTCACAATACCATGGGACACCAGAGTTGAAGATAAAGAAAGAAAAGGGAAAAAATGGATAAGTATCAAGACTTGAAAATAGAAATAAGAAGGATATGGGATATGCCAGTGGAAATTGTACCCATAATCATAGGAACACTAGGCACGATCACAAGATCCCTGAAAAGAAATCTGGAAAAACTAGAGGCTGAAGTAGCTCCAGGACTCATGCAGAAGAGTGTGATGCTAGAAACGGCACACATAGTAAGAAAAGTGATGGACTCCAAGAAGGCAGGATGCAACCCGGAACCCCACACTATAAAAATACCACTCAGTCGAATTAGAGGACTGTGATAGAAAAAAAAAATAATTGTAGCGATGAGGACGATGATAGTCTATCAAAACAACCAGTCAATTGACCCCAAGTGTGCTACTTGGACAAAAAAATAGGTTCTATTTAAGTGTGATCTTGAGCAATCGCTTGTAGGCGATCTTTGGTATAGAGGAAAAAGTTAAGCATATCTTAGTTTTACCAGACTACTGAGCTGATTAACAGCTCTCCTAGGGCTTGGCCGAAGGATTGGATATTTTTACGTGGCTAGAAACCAATTGGTTACCTAGCAACGGGATATACAGCTTATTGTGGGATCCGAACCACATTATATCGAGAAATGAATTTCTATCACCAGAAATAAATTCCTCTGGTTCCGCGTTGGCCGAGCCGAGAATCAAACTTCGGACCACCGGCTAGTTAGCCGAGCGAGAAATCCACTCGTCCAACGAGGAACTTTGGTATAGAGGAGCCCTCGCAAATACTACAAGTTCTGAGAGAAAGGAATCTAACTAAGAGATGTTAGAGGCTATAGTTGGCTGCCATCAGAAATGTTCCAATTTTGTATTAAGTATCATCTGCTGTGTCGATGAGTCTCACGCGAAATTGATCTGAAATTGATTGGCGATACTAACTCTGGGAAGTCTAATAGCGATCGAATGATTCCACTTGTCTTACTGCCTCATATGTGATTTTGGCGTTGAAAGTGGTTACATAATATCCTAGGCAAATTATCTCCAAGAACTTCAGTGTTGGAATAATGGCTAGAACTAACGACATTGGAGCAGCAGTTAGGCTGTTTCGAACCTTTTTAATCATGAAGGACCTCTTAGTCATCTAGCGATCTAATACCTAATGCAGAACGTTTCTGAATTAAGACATCTTCGAGGAGAGGAGCCGATTAATTAATGCACTTGTAATAATGCAGTTAATTATTTACATGACAATCAATATACAATTCGACACAACATAGTTAAACCACCTCTTGGATGCAAGGTAACCCTTACGGGCTAGTGGACCTAAGGTTGAAAATCTGTAGGAGCATTAACCCAGGCCAAAGGATGAAGATGACGAAAGAAAAACTTAGGGATAATAAAGAAAATTGGAAACTTGATAACAGACGATATCAGGATGACTATAAAAAAGAAATCCTGGAAGCATCATGGTACAACTGCAAGCGATGCCATTGCGCCTGATGTTATCTATTTGTTGGATATTTGCTGGAGAATGTCATATGAAGAAAATAAAAACTAAAATGCGTTGAGAGGGTTTTTTCAAAATAATATATTTTGTGGAATTTGTGTTTATTTAAAACTTAGCATCCAAGTCTCTAAGAGCATACTTGCGTGTGTGTGTGTGTGTGTGTGTGTTACACGTGTGTGTAGACAAAGGAGCAAAACGCAGACAAAAGAGAAGTATTTATAGATATAAATTGGGAGCATTTGATCTCCATCAGATAAAATAGACCAACAGCCGACATACAAGGCTCCTCTTCAATGACAAAAGGGTCACACGAAATATCAAAAGGCGTTTTAGTGAGGCCATGTGAAAAGATGTTTCCTGCCAACTCACCAGCCGTGTTAGGTCATTCTCTCTCTCTCTCTCTCTCTCTCTCTCTCTCTCTCTCTCTCTCTCTCTCTCTCTCTCTCAACTCTACTAGAATTTCCGCGTTCTTTCCCTTCTATTTTGAGGTGGCAATCCCTTAATATTTTGACGCTAATTTCACATATACTGAAATATCTCTCTCTCTCTCTCTCTCTCTCTCTCTCTCTCTCTCTCTCTCTGGATACAGTGCATTAGGATCCCCAGCCATGAATGCCTCCTAGGGCAGCAATGATCAGGTAGTACCGCCTAATACCACTGCAGAAAAAGTCAAGTATGAACACCCATTGTGTTGTTTTCTTGTGTTTCGGGGAATATATATATATATATATATATATATATATATATATATATATATTATATATATAGACATACACACACACACATATATATAAATATATATATATATACACCTACATACATACATATATATATATATATATATATATATATATATATATATATATATATATATATATATATTTATATATATATAAATATGAATTTTTATCACATCATCGTGATTCATATACAGGTATTAAGCTACAAATGTCCTTTAATATCCAGTTTACTCTACCTCGGAATTAATATATTTTCACATATGTGAACCGAGGGGAAATCTTTTAGATGATCATAATTTCGTCTTCTCGTGGATTCGAACCAGTGCGCAGACGTCACTGAAGTCCTGATTTCAACTCTGTGCACTGGTTCGAATCTACTAGAGGACGAAATTATCGTCAACTTGGTCCATAAGGGTATTTCAGCTAAAGCAAGATTTGCCTTAAATATTACAAAGTATGCAAGTCTTATATATACTGTACGTAAAGTAAATAATTAGAATTACTGCTCTAGAAATATACATTTTATCAGGTTGTTGTCAATTGCTACGGAGTAGCATGTGGTATAATTCACAGTAATTGTTATGTAAAACATCGATGCATCATACCCATACCCTGAGTGAACATACCCTCATGACCTGCGGGTAATTGACCCTGTTCGAAAAGTCCTTTCTGAAAGGGTAAGGAGTCAAAGACACTTGTCGAGGCCACAATAAAACACTTTCCCACACGTCAAAGATAACAAAATGGAATGAGAGAGAGAAAAAAACTGTGCATGGAAACAATTTTAAAAGTTGACCAATGCAAGTTTGATAATGGAGGGCAACAAGAAAAGATTAGAAAAAAGTTTGACAGGTGCTCCATCTTATAAATCAAGCAGTAATTGCCTGGCAAACATGGCTATGACCATCCAGCAAACACGAAGTACAAAAGAGGAAACAGAGAGAGAGAGAGAGAGAGAGAGAGAGAGAGAGAGAGAGAGAGAGTTGTCCAAGTGTGCAGCACAAAAAGTTCGCATCGACCCTGTCTTCGGTATGCTGCCCATGGTACCCCACCCCAGTCCCTCAGCCCAATCCCTACCCCGCCCAGCAGGTTGGTTTACTTTCGAATGCCTGCATTGTTCAATCTGTGTCTGTAGATTCTACGTGACCGTGTCTAAGTGAGAGCGTGTGCTTCCATATATGAAGTCGACGTTTTGTAAACTAAATCTCGTAGACCCACGTGCGCATTTTTTAAAAATCAACATACATTTTTCTTAAAGAGACAGCTCTTTCCACGTACTAAGAAATTCTCGGTTCAAAATGGACATAAAATTGAATTTGTTGCAATTTTATATAGAAAAATTTTTACACATAATTTTGAAATACCTTCTTAAATTAGCTTTGACATCGTTGTTGAAGGAAATGAGTCGATTTAATACAGACAGTTTTTAATACGACCACATTTATATATATATATATATATATTATATATATATATATATATATATATATATATATATATATATATATATATATTCCCAAAATGAGCTTTCCCATTAGGAGACAAGCCACTCTCATAAACACACACACACATACCTAAGCCATTTATATATTTAAAGTTATATAAATGTACAGTTTTTGGTACACCACACACACCACCACACACACAACACACACACACAAACACAATATAATATATATAGAGATATAATATAATATAATATAGTAGATATATTATTTATATATTTATATATATATATTTATATTATATATAATATATCATATTATATGTAGTATTTATGAATAAGTTTCATCTTCTGAATAACTACGTACTACATACATATCTGATAATAGTTACCAGTAGTCTCTACATTATACATACATACATACATACATACATAAATAAATATATACATAATAAATACATACATATATAGATATATAATATATAATATATATATATATATAAATATATGTTGTGCGCGTGCATGTGTGTAAACATATAAATAATAGTTATTTACCTAAGCGCGTGCACTCAAACACGCACATACACACACACACATATATAGTACTGGTAATCTTCTTAGGCACGAAGATATAGTAAATCAGTTGTATTCCACATAGGAAAATGAAAAAAGGTATATCTCAGATAATGCCCAACAGTTTCGTCCTCCAATGGACCTCTTCTTGGAGCGTTTATTAAGGAAAGAGATAAAGTTTACAGTGCATGCGGCCAAGAAAGGCCTAAAATGTTTTTAAACATACAGTTACCAAAAACTAGTAGTTTGAGCTACAAACTATTCAGCAGTAAAATAACAAAAAAAAAAACAAGAATAGCAGTTGAGCAAATGAAAAATACCACCAAAAATATCTAACGAGGTAATACATCCATTTGAAACAGCATAACATACCAGTACATATAAACAAGCCTATACTATATGATAGTTAATGCGGGATAACATTATCCAATTTGTACTGACGTTGTTTCATGACATGTAAGATAAAAGGATCTAATTTATACAAACCAGGCGATAAATTAAAATTCCTTTTTTTCCTTTGCTGTGAACAATGCAAGCTGTCTCTATCAAATTTCTTTCAATAAAACCTGTGCTCTTAAACAAAATCTTTGACCGAGCCAGTCAATCGGTGCATTACATAAACTACTATGAACACATAAAGCATTGCTCGTATTATTTGTTCGTATATATATTTATGATTTAAAATGCGTTTTTCGAGTGGGTCCTTTCCCAGATTGTCCTATATAAAAAACTACCGCCACTTGCATGGGAATTCCTTATATGACTCCTTCATTGTTCTCCGGGGACTATTATGAATTAAAGTTTTTCCAATGGTGCTAGGATATGAAAAAGTTGTACTAAAACCAAGTAAACTTTAGGGGGTAGACTATAGATTCTAATGTGGGATGGTATGGGAAACATATAAAATCCAGTTTTCTGTTTTTCTCCCCATATGAATAAAATGTTTTTCGTGCTAACTTTAGACTGTAATCAAATATCTTCCAATTTAAAATTATTTTCAATACAACTTTATATATAAATTCTAGTTATATATATATATATATATCTATATTATATGTAGTATTTATGAATAAGTTTCATCTTCTGAATAAAAACTACGTACTACATACATATCTGATAATAGTTACCAGTAGTCCTCTACATTATATACATACATACATACATACATACATAAATAAATATATACATAAATAAATACATACATATATATATATATATATATATATATATATATATATATATATATATATATATATAAATATGTGTGTGCGCGTGCATGTGTGTAAACATATAAATAATATGTTATTTACCTAAGCGCGTGCACTCAAACACGCACATACACACACACACATATATATATTATAGTGATTATAGATATATATACATATATCTATATAGGATATACTATATATCGTTTATATATATATATATATATGTATAATATATATGATATATATTAATTTTTTAATATTATATATATATATATATGATATATTATATATATATATATATATATGCTATATATATATATATATATATTTTTATATATATATATATACATATATAGAGATACATACCAATAACTATATAATATATATAATATATATATATATATACTTATATATATATATATATATATATTCGTAGACCGTCCTTCATTAATTAATTTTTACAGTTTTGTGCAAATATATAAAAGGAAATTGACAACTGATCTTTTTTTGTTAGGTTTATCTGTTAATATGAGAGAATTCTTCAATGACCTGGACATCTTCCCTGCATTTTCTGATATAACTTCATTTGAACCCTGAAAATTGGAGAGAAATTTATGATTTCATAACAGCCTATGCAGGCATAGTCATAAATTATCAATCAAAAAGAGCGAGAGATGACAAGATTTATTAAGTGACAGGAAGAAACTTAAAGAGGTAAAGAAAGAACGATTCACCGACACATACACAAACACACACACACACAAAGTGAGAGAGAGAGAGAGAGTCAGATCCAAGTATTTTACATGCAATAAAAAAGCTGTGATTGACCCCAAAGAAAACGGTACAGCGAAAACGATCACCGGGTCGCCATTCGGGCACATAAAAGTTGGCGTTAATGACAGCCGCCGTTTACCCAAGATAACATTTTGGCAGAAAGACTACGCGTGAGATCACAGGAGTCATCGGATAGCGACAAAGGCCACGCCGGCTTGTTGTGACACAAAGAGCTTCGGTGGAACGCCGATCAGTGTGGTAACGTACTGATAAGAAGCCTGCTACGGACCTCTTGACTCTTCCAATTAACAGCGGTATGGACTGGGCCCTTCAGGGAATTGTAGCTCTCCTTAGAGATCCAAGAAACCAAATTCTTATCAGGATTCATGCATCAGCTATGAGCAAAGTGGGAACCAGATGATACTAGGAGCCTTATATATCCTTTTTCACCACACCTGCTTCTAGCAAAGTGTGAATCAGGCACTACCGGTAACCAGGCACTAGTACAAGAGTATTAGGAACCAGGTCCAGCCGGAAACCACGGGAGCAAGCCCTATCAGACGCCACGTCCCTGCTGCATTTTAGGAAGTACCATTCCTGTCAGTCATCATATAACCAGCTCCTAGCACATTATAAATCAACATGCCAGGTACAAGTAGCTGGTGCGAGAGCAATGGGAACCAGCTCCTACCGGGAGCAAGATACCTTTTCCGGGAGTGGTGACAGTTTGAGTTATCTCTTATGTATATGTCCGGCCATTCTTTACTATAGTGCATTGTTACACAGATAGTATGAAGGTTAACAGATAAGAGAGAGAGAGAGAGAGAGAGAGAGAGAGAGAGAGAGAGAGAGAGAGATATTTTACATCGAAATAGAATTACAATTATTATCTAAAAATGACCGTCCCAACAATCATTAAAATTATTACAAAAGGAGAGAGAGAGAGAGAGGAGAGAGAGAGAGAGAGAGAGAGAGAGAGAGAGAGAGAGAGAGATATTTTACATTGAAATGGAGACTACAATTATTATCTAAAAATGAACGTCCCAACAATTATTAAAATTATTACAAAAATTGGGGACAAAGAGACAGAGAGGAAGAGAGGAGGAGGAGAGAGAGAAGAGAGAGGACGAGAGAGAGGAGAGAGAGGGAGGACCTTTACCTTACCTTACAGACCTTACATTTTGTTCGGGTTGTCCCCAGGTCCCTCAGTGTGAGGCACCTCTAATGTCTACCAGAGAGTTGCTAGTACATCTTCCGGTATATTTTGCATCTTCCAATCTTGGATGGTCTGGGATGCAGTTTAGATATTTGTCGAGCTTATTCTTAAACACATCTACGCTCACTTCTGATATATTCCTCAGATGAGCTGGCAACGCATTGAATAGACGCTGCATTATTAATGTCCTGTGTGCTTTCTTATTTTATTTTTTTCCTGGTATAGTTTTGGGCACTATTAACCTACCTCTGCTTGCTCTTTCTGATATTTTTAGTTCCATGATGTTTTCTGCTATTCCTTCTATCTGTTTCCATGCCTGAATTATCATGTAGCGTTCTCTTCTCCTTTCTAGACTATATATTTTAAGGATTGTAGTCTTTCCCAGTAGTCAAGGTCCTTAACTTCTTCTATTCTAGCTGTAAAGGACCATTGTACACTCTCTATTTGTGCAATATCCTTTTGATAGTGTGGGTATCATATCATATTGCAATATTCAAGTGGACTACGAACATATGTTTTATAAAGCGTAATCATGTGTTCAGCTTTTCTTGTTTTTGAAGTGCTTTACATTTTGCCATTAGAATTGCTATTTGATCATTGCATAACATGTTCCTATTCATCATCACACCAAGGTCTTTAACTGCTTCCTTATTTGTGATTGTCTCATTATTAGGTCCCCTATATGCATATAGCTTTCCTTCTCTGTCTCCATAATTTATTGATTCAAATTTATCAGAGTTAAATACCATCCTATTTACCTCTGCCCAATCATATACTTTGTTAAGGTCTCTTTGTAGAGCGTTCCTATCTTCATCACAAGTAATTTCTCTACTTATTCTTGTGTCATCAGCGAAACTACTCACTACGAATCCTTAACATTACTGTCTATGTCTTCAATCATAATAACAAACAGTATTGCAGCTAACACCGTACCTTGTGGCACACCGGATATTACCTTGCTTCACCCGATTTCTCATCGTTTGCAATAACTATCTGTTTTCTGTTGTGTAAAAATTCTTTTAACCATCTTCCTACTTTATCCACGATATTGTGGTTTTCTAATTTTCTTCGCTAATATATTATGGTCTACCTTGTCAAAAGCTTTTGCAAAGTCTAGATAAACCACATCTGATATTCCTTGCAATTCAAAAAATTGAGTTAAACAAATCACTGAGATGCAGCACTGACCAATCAATCACTAAAACATTGAAATTTAATAAATTGGCTCACAACCTGAGCAAAAGCAGGATGAATATTAGACAATTAATCAAATTAAAATTGGGTTATGTTTTCGCTCCGAACTCCCTGTTTGTTTGCCCGAGTGTTTCCCGAAATATTTGGAAATTAATAATCTTGTAAAGAATAAATATTTTCTTGGGTTTAGTTTATATTTTATGCTGACTGTTATCAATCGTGAAGTTTATGAATAAATGTGTAAATAGGGATGGCTGTTTAAGAAATTATATCACTAACATTGGCTGCTGCTGTATGCTAACTTAAGGCATACCTGAGGGAAATCGAATACCTTTTGTTATACAAATAATAAAAAAAACTTTTGTTATACAAATCATTAAAAAAACATTTAACGATCTACGTCGATCGTTAGTAAAGTTTTGTGGAATCTTTAAGATCATTCATTAGTCCATTTTTTGGTCAGTACTTTATCTGTTATAAATTTTGGAGTCACAACTGAAATCTCTATTAAGCTATTGTTCTTAAAACCGATTGTTATCGAAATTCATTACGATCTGCGGAGAGTATCATTTGATTTACTTGAGTCAATGTAACATCCATTAAAAATACAGATGTAATATCTTAAACTCGTATGAATCAGAGGGCTGAGAAATCGTATCTCAGTTCATAATTAACCTGTTCCTGACATCCACAATAACCACAAACCCATTTTCCTGTATACGAGTGTTACATCTACGATAATTAGCGGTATCATTAGCAGACCACTTAATCTATAACAGTAAAAGGTGTGACTGCTCATACGAGGCGGAAGAATGATTGTAGGCAGAACTGACATAGTGTGTTCTTCGCACTCTGATTGTTTTGATTTGATTTCTAAATGAGGATTCCAATTGAGACGAATGGAGATTAATGAAAGGTATTCCGGCTAACAGCCGGAAGTGTGTGTCTTAGAAAGATTAGCTGAACTTTCCTTTCTATTAATAGTGCTACACCATTTAACGGTTTATTCATTAATATTATTTCAGTAGAGGAAACCTATTCACATGAAGCAAGCACACAGGGGCCATTAACTTGAAATTCAAGCTTCCAAAGAATGTTGGTGTCAACTTCCAACCGCAGACCACACACTGCAACAGTAACTGATCATGATACAGAACCAGTTATTCTGTAAAGCGCATAATGCTGTATGAAACTCTCAGTTACGGTCCATAAAACTCAGCCGCGACCCATGAAGCTTTCAGCCACGGCCCGGTGGTGGTCTGAGTTGTCATGCCGGCATCTTAGCGGTGCCAGATGCACGATCACGGCTAACTATAGCTTAAACAAAATCAAAACTAGTAGGTTAAAGCGCTGCTATTTGGTATGTTTGATGATTAGAAGGTGGATATCAAAATACCAATTTGCAGCCCTCTAGCCTCTGTAGTTTTTAAGATCTGAGGACGGATGGACGGAAAGTCATCTCAGTGCTTTATTTATTTTTTTTTTTTTATTTTTTTATTTTTTTTAAACCTAGTCGATTATCATTGCTATCCGAAGGCCATACGTGATATTCCGTGACATTCCGTGATATTCCTAATTATCGTTTTTAAAGATAAATCTAAGCAATTTAAAGAATTCTGCGCAATTTAAGTCTTTACATCTCAAACCACAGTTATAGGCATTTCCTTTAAAGAAAATGTCTCGGTAATGGTAAACAGAGTAATAATAATAATAAGAAATACTAATCCTATGTACAGGCACAGATTTGAAATACAAAAACACTTCATCAATCAATCCCTTAAACACAGTGAATCTTAAACAAAATAAGTCCTTGAAAATATACTCAACGGTTTTTACGCGATCCCGCCAAAACACAGACAAATAAACTTCAAACGAATCTTTAAGAAAATGTCACCTCAATGATTAAAGCAAGTAGAAAGCCCCTATAGAAAACATAACTACGATGAATAAGAATAATTCGGTTACTGCTACTTTGGACAAGTAAAATTACCCAAGTCAATTGCTTCGAAAGATATGTTCTTGGCCTAACTTTTCCATCATTAAGGAGATTATTTATGAACATTCTGACCCATTCAGTCTATGTATATTTTGGTTTCCGGGAGAAATCAGCAGCTGAAATTGGGAATATTAAATTTGAGAGATGGTAGACCTACCTGTGGGACACCGGGTGTCCTCTTGAGATATGCTATGTATCTTTTCTTTTTCTTTTTTTTTTGTGTGTGCAGCTACTCATCTGTCAGCGGAGCTTACCTCTCGATACATACATTTTTTTAGAGCTACAGCAGCTCTATGGGAGCTCCATCTTTATCTGGAGCATCATGCCTTAAAGATGGAGTATTTACAAAGGTGAGTTTAAGAAAAAAAAATGTAATTTGATTAAATGTTTTTATCATGAATGAAACAATTAAATGAACAACGAATGTAGAAGACATACTTGAAGTTCAGGATTACATTTTTACTGTTTCTCATTTAACGTGGCGTTTACGATAACTTTTCATATTGTAGTTCCAAGGACCTGTTAGTTAGTATCATTATTATTCACAACTTCTTGTAATACCATGAGTAATGAACTAAATAAAATCCACAATGATTTCGAGCACCTACCAAGCTTAAGTTTTCAATGGAAAACTAAACATTATCCCGGAAGCTCTTAAATATTTCACAACAGTTCGACAACATAATAACTATGGGTTTTATTTATTATTATTATTATTATTATTATTATTATTATTATTATTATTATTATTATTATTATTATAATACCAGCCATCCATACCAGTTCTTCAAGATCATAAGAAAAAACATCACCAAACGAATCTATTTGATGCATACTATTTCGCCCAAAGCAAGCAAACAATGGACCAGTTCCTTGGAACGAAAGTAAGCAGCCCCATCGCTCAAAAGACTTTTGTTCATATATCAAGCAGTGGCACACAGGAACACCCGGGATAATAAAAAGGATAATCAGGACTATTATACGAATAGCAACGGCGTGTTTGCCATGGCTATTTGACGAACATGTCTGGGTCTTATTATAAGTGAAATGTTCAACCATAAGCTTTGGAGTATTTGCTGAACATGCGTTAGGTCTTTGCTCTGCTTCTCCTCTCTCTCTCTCTCTCTCTCTCTCTCTCTCTCTCTCTTGTTGATCCATCAGTCAGGCTATGACCTTTTCAATGGCACAAATAACTTCAACCAATTGGGGTTGACAAGTTGATCCTGGATAAACAGAGGATATACCAGGATATGATTAAGCCCTTTTACGAAGAGTTGTTTAAGATATGTAGGATGCATGGAATGTGCAAGGTTATATATAGGATATACTAGAGTATCATTAGGTCGCTTTAAGACTTTCCAGGCAGAGATGAGGAATCAATCAATAAATAATCTTTTTCGGGTGTAGTGGATAAAGATTTTTGATAAAGATATGCCTCCGGCATAAGGCATGAAATATCCACATGATCACAATATTATGATGATGATGATGATGATGACGATGATTATTATTGTTATTACTATTATTTTCTGAAGAAAAATAAAGCATTAAATCTGAACGAACTAGAACACCATTGGCTGTGTACCAAAACACCAATTTCTTTGCTCACCTTATTTCCTATTCAACCAGTAGACCTACAGAACATGGCAGTTATCTGCTACAGCAAGATGATAAGGCTATTCACTGAATTACAAAGAGAGAGCAGTAGGGGCAAAGACGAATTCAGAGTAGTTGGACAACTCCTCTGAATCTGTAGGTCTACTGGTCGGATAGGAAATATGGTGAGCCAAGGACGACCTGGTTGGGTAATCCTTTGCAACGGAAAATTGGTATTTAGATACACAGTCATTGGTGTTCTTTTGTTAAAAAATTATGCTATGTTTTTCTTAATAATAATAATAATAATAATAATAATAATAATAATAATAATAATAATAATAATAATAATGTGTTCATGCGGAAAGGCACCAAAAGTACGGATTGACCGCGAAAAGAAAATGAAAAACTAGAATGCAATTTGTTAGTTATCGCCAGCTATGATCGACAGTCGAACATTATTTCACGACCAATTCTTTTTAGGGTGATATTTGTCAATGCTTTGGAATCCAAATGCTATAGGGAAATACACTGATGGTGACATTATAAAAGAGCAACAATAAAAGTTGGCATTATAGACACTCGAATAAAGGGCAAATAACTTAACTAGTATATTTTTTCCTTTTGGTTAATACGTTTTTGAGTTAACGAAAAAAGGTTGAGATTATTGTAAATAATAAGAATAATTCGTTTTTTTTTTTTTTTTTTTTTTTGACTGAAGATGAACCCAGGGAAGGGTTCGAAAGCTTTCTGTAAAGTCTTCAAAATTATACACGGACTTTTTACACTTAGTAGTGTTGTGGACCCTTTAGAACAGGATATATACTCTCTTGATAGAGAGTTTTTCCCTACCCAAATAAGAATAATATTAACTTAATTATTATTATTATTATTATTATTATTATTATTATTATTGAAAATAGTCGTCATGACGATACAAGTATCTGTCAGTACTGAAGATGCGAAATAATAAGAACTATTATTATTATTATTATTATTATTATTTTTTTTATTTTTTTTTTTTTTTTTTTTTTTTTTTTGCTCTATCACAGTCCTCCAATTCGACTGGGTGGTATTTATAGTGTGGGGTTCCGGGTTGCATCCTGCCTCCTTAGGAGTCCATCACTTTTCTTACTATGTGTGCCGTTTCTAGAATCACACTCTTCTGCATGAGACCTGGAGCTACTTCAGCCTCTAGTTTTTCTAGATTCCTTTTCAGGGATCTTGGGATCGTGCCTAGTGCTCCTATGATTATGGGTACGATTTCCACTGGCATATCCCATATCCTTCTTATTTCTATTTTCAGATCTTGATACTTATCCATTTTTTCCCCCCTCTCTTTCTCTTCAACTCTGGTGTCCCATGGTATTGCGACATCAATGAGTGATACTTTCTTCTTGACTTTGTCAATCAACGTCACGTCTGGTCTATTTGCACGTATCACCCTATCCGTTCTGATACCATAGTCCCAGAGGATCTTTGCCTGATTGTTTTCTATCACTCCCTCAGGTTGGTGCTCGTACCACTTATTACTGCAAGGTAGCTGATGTTTCTTGCACAGGCTCCAGTGGAGGGCTTTTGCCACTGAATCATGCCTCTTTTGTACTGGTTCTGTGCAAGTGCCGGGCATTCACTTGCTATGTGGTTTATGGTTTCATTTTTCGTATTGCACTTCCTACATATGGGAGAGATGTTATTTCCGTCTATCGTTCTTTGAACATATCTGGTTCTTAGGGCCTGATCTTGTGCCGCTGTTATCATTCCTTCAGTTTCCTTCTTTAGCTCTCCCCTCTGTAGCCATTGCCAATTGTCATCGCTGGCTAGTTCTTTAGTCTGTCTCATGTATTGTCCGTGCATTGGTTTGTTGTGCCAGTCCTCTGTTCTTTCTGTCTTTCTCCTGTCTCTGTATATTTCTGGGTCTTCGTCTACTTTTATTAGTCCTTCATCCCATGCACTCTTTTAGCCACTCGTCTTCACTGGTTTTCAGATATTGTCCCAGTGCTCTGTTTTCAATGTTGACGCAGTCCTCTATACTTAGTAGTCCTCTCCCTCCTTCCTTTCGTGTTATGTATAGTCTGTCCGTATTTGCTCTTGGGTGTAGTGCTTTGTGTATTGTCATTTGTTCCTGGTTTTCTGATCTATGCTGCGGAGTTCTGCCTTCGTCCATTCCACTATTCCTGCGCTGTATCTGATTATGGCTACTGCCCATGTGTTTATGGCTTTTATCATATTTCCGGCGTTAAGTTTTGACTTGAGTATCGCCTTGAGTCTCTGCATATATTCTTTCTGGTCGTGTCCTTCATCTCTTGGTGTTTTATATCTCCTCCTTCCATTATTCCCAGGTATTTGTATCCTGTCTCATCTATGTGTTTGATGTTGCTCCCATCTGGTAGCTTTATCCCTTCAGTTCTCGTTACTTTGCCTTTTTGTATGTTGACTAAGGCGCATTTTCTATTCCAAACTCCATCCTGATGTCCCCAGATACAATCCTTACAGTCTGGATTAGGGTATCTATTTCCTTGATGCTCTTACCATACAGCTTGATGTCGTCCATGAACATCAGATGGTTGATTTTGTTGCCTCTTTTCTTGAGTTGGTACCCGGCATCCATCTTCTGTAGTACTTTGTCATGGGAATCATGGCTACTACGAAGAGTAGTGGGGACAGTGAGTCGCCCTGGAAGATCCCTCTCCTGATATAACCTCGCTAGTCTTATTCCAGAGCTTGTAAGTATTGTATTCCAGTTGTGCATTGTATTTTTGAGGAAGCTGATGGTATTTTCCTCTGCCCCATATATTTTCAGGCATTCTATTAGCCATGTGTGTGGTATCATGTCGAAGGCTTTTTTATAGTCTATCCATGCCATGCTTAGGTTGGTTTTCCTTCTCCTACTGTTCTTCATTACCATTTTGTCTATCAGGAGCTGGTCTTTTGTGCCCCTACACTTCCTTCTGCAGCCTTCCTGTTGGTAGGGGATGGTGTTTGTCTCCTCTAGGTAGTTGTATAGCCTTTCACTGATGATACCTGTTAGTAACTTCCACATTATTGGTAGGCAGGTGATAGGCCTGTAGTTACTGGCTATATTTCCCTTACTCTTGTCTTTTTGTACTAAGGATGTTCTTCCTGTGGTCATCCATTTGGGTGCTTGGTGATTTGAGATACAATGCTGGAGTTGTTCTGCTATTCGTGGGTGTAGGGCCTTGAAGTTTTTGAGCCAGTATCCATGGACTCATCGGGACCTGGGGTTTTCCAGTTTGGCATTTTCTTTAGTTGGTGTCTGACTGTGTCTGTCGTGATCTCTGTGAATCTTTGTTTTTTATTCTCCCTGTTTCTTCTTCCTTGACTTCCTGGAGCCA
Organism: Macrobrachium nipponense; assembly: GCF_015104395.2. Taxonomy (NCBI): domain Eukaryota; kingdom Metazoa; phylum Arthropoda; class Malacostraca; order Decapoda; family Palaemonidae; genus Macrobrachium; species Macrobrachium nipponense. The sequence goes on along the minus strand of NC_087203.1, from coordinate 72,778,952 downwards.
TGTTGCATGTTTGTTGTGTGATACCGGATTGCTCCATATGTTTTCCCAGAGTCTCTTACTTGGTTCGGCTTCAGGAATTTCTGGGTGGTTGTCTTCCCCTCTTAGTTGGCTGTATAGTCTTTTCTGGTTGGTTCCGAATAGTTTGTTCTGTTCGTATCCCTTATTCCTGTTCATGTACCGTTGGATCTTGTGTGCTTTGGCCTTAAGCCTCTGTTTTACATCTTCTATTGTGTTGTTTAGTCCCTCTCTTGTGCTTTGTATTTCTCGTTGAGTTCCTCCCTTGTTTTCTTGCTTCTTAGCCTTTTTTCTGCCATCTCTTTCAGTTTACTCAAGTCAGATCTCATCACCATGATTTGCTTTTCCAGGCGCCTTTTCCAAGGAGGTTGCTGTTTTGGTTTCTGTTGGGTTGGTTGTGACGGTGGTGTTGGTGTTCGAATCCCCATCAGTTCTGCTACTAATCTTGCTCCTGCATATGTCAAGTTATTTGTTTATTATTATTATTATTATTATTATTATTATTATTATTATTAGTATTGGAAATAGACGAATTGACAATATAAATATATACGGGCACTTTAGATATATACAAAACAGCATAACGATCAAAAAGATGAAGGACTGTTGTCTTTATACAAGAATACCCCTAAAGACTCGAATTGGAGTCAATACTTTTAACAAAGTGCCTTTTCGGCTTAAGACAGGTGAAGAGGCTCGTTGTCGAAATCGTTGTCGAAAAAACATAAATCTATACATGAATTTCGTTTTGAATAACCCAAAACGATAAAGCTACCAGTACTGAAACTCCACACATGACGATGAATATAAATATGTAGGCTCTGGCTGACTACCAACTTACCAACTGTTGCTATTAAGACTACAGAGCACCCAGGGAATGTATGCGTTCGTTAACGCCAACCCTATGGCCAAATATTTTTCATCTGTCTGATCCTGTTAGGTGTTAGGAACAGTATGAAATCTTACGGTTTAAAGAGACTTTATTGATTCACATATGGTTGAAATTTGCTATCAAGATTTAGCATTTGTTTGGCTAAAAATAAATATACAAATAAATAACTAAATAAATAAATTACCTGATAAATAAAGTACATAAATAGATATATAAAAGAGGAAATGAAATTTTGAATCTGCATTCTGATTACGATTGACCATTAAGTTTACCTTTTGGCTGAATCATAACACGCCCCACTACTGTACATAATAAAATGACAATCTATCAATAAATTTTTTTTATATATATATCCCGCGGATAGACAGACAGATGTGGGTGATTAACATGGCCGTTGTCAAAATTTGTTGGCAGAGATATAGATAAAAATAATGTAAATAAAAAGTATTGGGTATTAATGCCTAGGATAATTAATTCCTCGTTATGAAAGTCAATACGAAATCACAGTGTCCTCTATTTTCTAAGTGAAAGTATACTTTGGAAATTTTCTTAATCGAATATGCACTTTCAAATGGGAACTCCCATTTTTTTCCCAGTTATTATATTTAATAGGGGGTTCTATTTTACTGATTATAATTAACCACGAAGAGTAATCATTTGTTTTACCATGCCGTAAATTACAAAGATATTTTTTCAATCGAATTTAGAATTAAAAGGACTCACCTGCGGTTTAGCAAACTCTTATATTCGCCTGTTAATAGTCCAAAGATTTACAACACTGAAGGCAGGTAACAGATCATTTTCTTCAACAAGACACAGAACGACTTTCAGTATAAAAAAAAAGTGCCCATTTTGTAATCTGATCCATAAGCTTGTACTTCACGCAGTTCAATACAATGAGGCATTTCAAACATGCAATCATGTATGAGAGTACGTGCGTGAGTTTATGTGAACCTAAACCCACTTCGTCTGCCCACGAGAAGGAAATAAGAAGAGGTCGCAAGAATCTGGACCAAGCGTGACTAAATGGTTAGTCTGAGACACACAATGCCGATACGTGAAAGAACCAACACCTCGGTTCCTGACAAAAGGGCAGCGCACAAACAGTCTCACGCACACGTACGGACGCACACTCGAACTCGGCCGGAGTTCGAGGGAACCGATTTCCACAGCTAAAGGACTCCAAAGGCCATTGTTGTCGACGGGCCATTCCAGTGGATTGCTCACGATCCTCGAGCCGAAGGACGGATGCCATCAGTGCCCTTCCTTCGCGGGGCGTGCCGATGGTCCCGGACTGGATGGTGGTTTAGCGGGCATTCGTTCACGATCCGCTACCCTCTCGGATTTACTAATGACCTCCTAATGGCGTTTAGGTTTGTCAAGAGGTTAGAAGGTGCTGTGCCCGATGGCATGTCGGTCAGTTTGGAAGGACGTGACTTGAGGGTAAACATGATTGCGTGTGAAGGAGTTCAGCGGTGTTAACGATGCCCTGAATGCTGTCTCTCTCTCCATTAAGGCTGTTATTTGACTTGCTAACTAGGTCTAATTATGCGCCAAGTCGTTGGATATGCAGTGCTCGTTATGTATTTTTACCTAACACTCACTAAGTATTATTATTAGATGTTAGGGTCGGAAAAGAAATGCTGCTACAGAGTCTTATCAAAACTGGTAATGAAATTACTGATGCAATCACAATCTCTCCTTAATACCTCCCACGCAAAATCTAATTTCTCAAACCCATATAACTGGAAAATGTGATACCTTTCGCCTAAAATTGCAGTAATAATCCAAAAGGCCATGATGATACGCTCCCAATTACTCGCGTGCTATTCATTTTGAAAACGACGTAAAAAATTCTAATATAATGAAATAACACACTCGAAAAAAATAACACAGACTTTAACTTTAACCTCAGAAATCCGTGATGTATTCGCTTTTGAAATGATAACGGCCTACTATTAAATATTTACTGTTATTTAACATTTACTAATAAGACTCAGTATAGACCAACCGTCGCCAGAGCAGGATTCAAAATGGGTATTCAGGATATTAAATGAAAATGAAAATCGTGCATGCTAGTAAGATGAATTAATTGTTGAAATGAAAATTAATAAAAACTGTTAAGCTGAACAGAAAGAGAGAAAAATGTATAGAGATAAAATCACGCGTAGAGAATGAAGGACGATAATTTAGTAAAATGAACGTGTACAGTACTCATATGTTCTGGAAGAAGGGAGAAAAGGGAGACCTAGAAGTACTAGCGAACTGCTTGATGGTACTAACTCTGACGTCATAAGAACGAAGGTCATCGTCGCCGAAAAATCTTGATAATAATACTCACTGGTAGTATTGTAATAAATCTCATCTGCTCAATACATTCAGAACATAGAAAAGTTATAAATAAAACTGAAATCTTGATTTGAAATATTCATACATAATTATACATATGTATACGTAATATTCATACTTTAATATATATACACACACATATATATATATATATATATATATATATATATATATATATATATATATATATATGATGTATACATAAAGCAAGTACCTCGGTTTGTAAGAAGAAAAAGAGTGCGGTAAAATAGAGATGCGTGACGAATTCTCTGATTGGATGGGGACTGAATAGTAGGTGGCATGCATCATGGCCAATGATGTAGTTTTTTGTGCATTGGTATTATGAGAAAAACTGCCCTTGCATGTTAAGCATACTTACATACGTATGTACATACATGCATACATACATATACACACACATATATATATATATATATATATATATGCATACTTTTGGGGCACAGTTTTTCTCTTATACAATTATTGCGAGCGAAGCGAAGTCATTGCTGGAAACAGGCTAATTTCTGGAAGACTTTGAAATGCAATTAACGATAACATTTATGTAGTGGAGAGTTCCGAGATACCTAGCTAACCCTTTGATGGTTTAACTTGAAGCTGCACCAGTTATCGCTTTTAGGACGCCATCCTGGTAGTTGAATATCGTCTCAAATTCAGCACCAATGATTAATTTTGTGGCATAAATGTTCGATTTTTTGTAGCTTCCTCTTTGTGCTATCTGCTACGGTAAAGTAAAAATCCATTATTGATTTTTTAATTTATTTTCAAATTATTGGATTAGATATAATATTATATATATATTAATTTTTTAAATTTATTTTCAAATTATGATATTATAATATATATAATATATATATATATATTAATATATATATATATATATATATAATTATACTAATACATACGTATACACACCCACACACACGTACATAAAACTAAACCTCCCTAGATAATTCGGCCAAAGTAAAAAATGAAGGCTACGTGTTACCAATGTAGAATTCGCTCTAATGACTCTCGTGCATTTTCCCAGCTAATATTTCATGTTGAGGCTAACACAGGAAAAGCGATCGGCCTGACCGATCGTTATTTGGGTAATCACTATGGAATGGCCGATTTCCTACGACTGTTATGCCTTCCAAACCGTGGAGCGAGAATCGTTTGCCCATCAAGTGAAGAAGCATCATAACAGAACACATTTTTTGTAGTTTTTGTTTATATTTATACACACACACATGTATATAAAATGTTTAACTTGTATATTTATTGGTGGATTAATACAATTACTAACATGTTCTATGGATACTTGACGATGAGGAAAGCTTGTAATTTATTATGTATAAGTATCTCTGCTTGATACCATCCATTTTAAATGAGGTCCCGGTGTACACACACACACACACACATATATATACATATATATATATATATATATATATATATATATAGTATATATATATATATATATATATATATATATATGTATATATATATATATATATATATATATATATATATATATATATATATATATATATATATATATGAACTTAGAAATTCCAAGAGGAAAACTGTATCCTAAAAGCGAAAACAGCTCTCTCTACGTCACTGAGATTTATGAAGGAACATTCACGAACTGTTACACAGAATAACCGCGCTCTTTCTATCCTCTCGTTATGTTGTTATGTTGTGTTATGTTATGTAGCACGGTCCCATTACGGAGCGTAATAATGTGCAATGCTTTTTTGTTGATTCAGCGGCTGTGACATAGAAGTTCCTGGACTGAAGGTAATAAAACACAGAAGCGAGGTCTTTGAGCAAAAGACAATCGTTTCTTGGATGTCATGTTTCTTGTATTTATTATTATTTATTGTTTTGAATTTTGCCTATTTTTTTATAAAAAGATTCTTGTTTTGTTCATTTGTCTCTTTCTTATTTTGTTCATTTCTGTTGTATGTTTTGCTTTAGCTAGTATACTCTATGATTCCATAAATTTAATGAGTGCGACTATATATTATATAATGTGTATATATACATAAACACACACACACACACATACATATATATATATATATATATATATATATATATACATACATACATATATACATATGTATGCGTACATGCATCTGTATCTATACATATTTACATATGTATATAAAATATATTAATTACATTATATATATATATATATATATATATAAATATGTATAGACATATATATATATTTATATATATATATATATATATATATATATATATATATAGTATCCTATATATATATATATATTAAATATATATATATTACATATACTATATATATATATTAATACTATATATATATTATATATATATATATATCATATTATATATAATTATATTGAAGTATGAATATTAGGCACACATAACATTTAAAAAAGAATTTAATTTCTATTTATAACGTCTCTATGTCATGAATGTACGATTTAGCAAATGTAATTTACAGCAATACTACCAGTAAATGTTTTTATCAAGTTTTTCTCGGCGACGATGACCTTTGTTCTTATGACGTCAGACTGTGATTTAAATCAATCAGCTCTTCAGAGGACGGACTTCAGACCCGTCAACTATTCAAAAGACGGACCGTAATAACACTAACGGTGTGAGCGAGTTCATTCAACGTCCTCTCTTCTTTGACAGACAAGAGGACAAACAGTACTAACAGGAGTGCACCAAATGGAGTATTAAATGCGGATATACCTACGAACAAACATGCCCAGTTGAAAATAACAAACAGACAAGCCATGAGAAAGACAGGGACACAAATAAAGGAATAATATGAAACAGTTTTAGATTCTTCTTTGCATGCTTGGATAAACTGTTGGTATGTTGTCTCAAGCAACGCTCAATTGTATATACTTATGAACCGCTGCTTGCAACGGACAGTCAGGAACTTGGGATAATAATAATAATAATAATAATAATAATAATAATAATAATAATAATAATAATAATTAATGACTGAACTTAATGAAGTTTTCTTTTTAAAAATAGCGTCTTTTATTCCTGTTTGTATACACTGATTGTTTAGTGGTTGTGTAGCTATGTCGATCTAATTTAACTTTTTTATTTGAACTTTGTATTGTGCTGTGCAAGAGGGGAAATAAAGAGTGTAAGCATATTATTATTATTGTTATTATTATTATTATTATCATATCATTATTATCAATTATTATTATTATTATTATTATTATTATTATTATTATTATTAAAACATATGAAATATATATATTTTTTATTCTGATTCTATTTTAATATATATCAGAGACTACAACGGAATTGTAGATGGTGATCTCCACTACAAAATCGTTAATAGAGTATTTTGTTATTATTACTTTATTTTCATTCAGTCAGTTGTTCCTTTAATGTCGGCATGTTTCGGCCACCTCCCTGGCCATCATCTAGACGTTGCAAGGGACATTCTGAATGGGCATCGTTGACGGCTCAGCTTTTATAGTAGGGGTAGGCGCGGTCGTAACATTGTTATTATTCAAATCGAACAAATTGTTCATATGGAACATCACGACAGGACTCGAATGTACAGTTGGGCAGCTAGCGTAAAATAAAGTTAGAAATATTGCAAGGCAGGAAAATGAAACACTACAAACATGCAAATAGAGCCACTCGAGGGAAAGTAAAAACGTCCAGTTCACTGAACTTCAAAAAATAGAATTAGTTTCCCGTAAAATCGCGAAGCATCAAGAGACACTACATTTCCGAAAATACTACTGCAAGAATAGCGATTCTTCTCTCATGATCTCTTCTAATGCGACTCTAATAGAGGATTCTTCTATTAAGTCTCATTACAGAGATCGATGCCTGGGAGCGAGAATGGGATTAGGGGAAGGATTTAATCCAGTTTCCTGTTAAGGTCCGTTTCCCTACTTAATCTTTCTATGCGCAGGAGTAAGTTCATGGTTGATAGTAAGCTGCAAGGGTTACAGCAAGGATGCAAAAGGGCTAGGAACCTGCAACTTAATATATATTTAAGTATATGCATATGTATTGTATATAACTATTATATATACACGTATAATGTATATATATGTGTATATAATAATACACACACACACACACGCACACACACACACACATCACACACATACACACACACACAACACACATATATATATATATATATATATATATATATATATATATATATATATATATATATGTATGTATATGTATTATGGAATCCCATGTGCGAAGTATTTAAAAGAATACATATTTATCCATAGATACAACACATACACGTTTATATGTGTGTGTGTATGTATGTATGTGAATCATGTAATTTCAACAAATAATTGCCAATTTTTTTTTATATTTCTCAATTCTCCCGCCAAGGAACAACGAAAGAAAAAATTGAAGGATGCCTAATTATTTGATTACAACTGGACAACTGTCGTCATGACAAAAGTGGTTGCCTTTGCCCCCTCCCAACATGATTGAAAGAAATTGCACTGAAAAGGAATATATATGAAAAAGATGGGTAGATGAAACGAAACTGCCGTGAGGAATAAATGAAAACTCATTAAAGGAGATGGCTCTGAAAAAAAATAGTAATATAGAAACATCAAAGGAAGAGGAAATACAAAAGAAAAAGCATGGAAAAAAGCAAAAGAAAAAAAAGAAAAAAGATTAAAAAAAAACAAAAAAACCTGGAGGGGTCAGTGCTTTCCCGGGCCGATGACTTTTTCCATACACACATCGGCTCCGTAATAATCTTCCTGAACCGGAAGTCGTCCGAACCACCTGGGCCACAGCGGGCCACCGGCTGGGTTGGCCGTCTGGAAATTGACGTCGTGTATTGGTTGATGTTATGCGTTGCTGGTCAATTGCTATGCATGGGCTTTTGTTCATATATATATATATAATATATATATATATATATATATATATATATATATATATATATATATAAATGAATAAATAGATAAATTAAAATATACTATATATATATATATATATATATATATATATATATATATATATATATATATATATATATATATCTATCACATCACCGTGATTCATATACATGCATTAAGCTACAAATGTCCTTTAATATCCAATTCGCTCGACCTCGGAATTAATATATTTTTATATACGTTAACCACAGGGAAATGTTTTAGCCGCTAATAATTTCGTCCTCTTGTGGGTTCGAACCAGCACCCAACGGACAGAGGAGAAATCAAGACTTCAGTGATGTTATCGACTCGAGTCGATAACGTCACTGAATTCCTGATTTCTCCTCTGTCTGCTCGGCGCTGGTTCGAACCCACGAGAGGACGAAATTATTATCAACTAAAAAATTCCTCTTTGGTTAACATATATGAAAGTATATTAGTTCCGAAGTAAAGAGAATTGGATATTAAAGGACATTTGTAGCTTAATGTATATATATATATTCATATGAAAAAAAATCCATGAATAGCAATTTAGAGAGAGAGAGAGAGAGAGAGAAACTGAAAATAATAACTACAAACATTCAAAGTAAAACAAAAGTGTAAATAGTAGGTTTGCCTCAAAAGCACCCCATAAAAATGATAAAGATAAAAGCTTAAAAGGTAGCAACAAACCGCCGTGCGCCAGAGTCTGGAATGAGGCCTGAGGCAAAACCGCAGAAAGTGAGTGACTGATGACTGATGACAATAAAATAATGACGATTCATAAATAGAAAATAAACTTACAACGTTAACGAGTAAAGAAGCAATTTATAGATAGCTTTTTACTATCATATAGTATCCTAATAATTATCTCTGCTTGCCTGCATGGGCTCTTGTTCCGTAAACAATTAATAGAAAATATCCATAAGTCAATAGTCCTAAAATTAGAAAATATGATAGTGGTACTGTGTGTGTGAAAGATGGTTCGGTCCTTTTTAAGGATACTTGATGATCCGATACTGAAACAAGTACCTATTTATTTGTTATATGTTACTTTAAGGTTGATTAGAATAATGAAAGGCTTTTCTGAAAACTCTGATATATATATCTATATATATTATATACATATGTATGTATACATCATATATATATATATATTATATATATATATATATATATATATATATATATATATATAACTATATATATATATATAGATATATATATATATATATATAATATTTATATATATATATCTCTCTCTCTCTCTCTCTCTCTCGTCTCTCTCGTCTCTCTCATCATCTCTCGTCTCTCTATCTCTCTCCCTCTCTCTCTCTCTCTCTCTCTCCCCTCTCTCTCTCTCTCTCTGTCTGTCAGGGTCAGTGACCTTTGCTTTTGTGAAGACAACTTCCTTGACTAAACCACCCTAACTTCCATTCTGTTCACCCCAAAGCAGAAATATTAAAGAAAATTCCACGAGCAAATAAATGACAAATCATGAAATAGAGGAAGAGACGATACCTCAGTTGTAAATTAAAAAACAAACAAACAAATAGCTAAATAAGTCAATAAATTAATTGATTAGTAAATAAATAAATAAATAATCATATTGCTCTTCAATATGATGGACATCTCACAAGTGACACGCCACTGTCAAATTTCTTTTTAGTACCAATTTCTCATGGGGCAAATTCTCTCTTCCTCTTTCAGTTATATTTATTTTACCAACGATGCAAACGCTGCTGTTTATTCTCGACTCATGAACACCGAACTTGACAAACAGACTGATTGATTGATGACTGAGCAGTTGCGCTTGAGCTGCGCTTGTCATCACGATCTCTCACACTAGATGAGGCATTACTGATCTTTGAAACTGATCGTGAGGCTGTTCGCGGCTGACTAGCTCAACTGCAGGTGGCAGTGGGTCACAGTAAAGCCCGAAGCCTATGACATGTCATGTAGGTTTGTTGTTTGAGCGTGAGGATTCACGTGATGCTGCGCTTTTGGTTAAGAATGCGGTGGTCTTGGAAACTGCATTTTTTTTTTTCAGAGGTGCAGTTCGAGTCTTTGATGAATTAGTTTGGAACGTTTCATTCCGTGGTGACGAAACTAGTATAAAAATAAGAATGCTACTAAGATGCATTTTTAAAGACGAGAGAAAAAATAACCTCAAACTAAACTGGGGCTCTCATGGAATTACTAAAACCTCTTGGAGTGTGCAAAGGAGGTAACTGTTACCTGCTACAGCAGTGAATTCGAGAAGAAAATATCACGATTCGTTTCTTGGAAAAAAACAAAAAAAACAAAACAATTAAACTCAACCGTGGCCCTCATGATGCTACTAAAATCCTTCGGGCCGGTCAAAACGAAGTAACTGTTACTTGCTGTAGTGGGGAATTTATATAAAGGTACTATGATGCATTTCCTTACATAAATCAAATCTCCAACTATATTCTGGCTGTCACAGCACAGAACATTTTAAATTGCTTAAGGAAATAACTTGCAAAAGCGGAAAAACTAATATATGCGTTATAAATCCGATACTCATGGACATAATTAAAACTAAATGAACTACACCGGTTAAAACTGCAATTTCTGGACATGGCAAAAGGAAAATGGGTGACAAAGCAGAAAATTCTAGACCTAAAAAAGAAAGAAAAAATCTTAGGAAAATGAAACTCTTGGTCCTCAGTAGATTAAATAAAAAAAAAAGCTTCCAGACCTCACTGCAAAAAAGATAGAAAAAACTTTAAATACCAAATATATTCACAAAAAAGTTAAAATACTTATGTTATATCTTATCCACCTGAACCACACAACTGAAAGCTAAAAAAGCTGCTACACTTAAATTCTCGAACACCACAAGAAAAGTTCTGTCTTATGAAACTCATTATAAAAATAAACCTCGAGGCTCTAGAATCTCATTAGAAAGAAAGGCTATATTTGAAAATAAAAAAATGATGAATCGCAGATGTCCTTTAAAATAAATAAGGAAGTGTATTATTCTGTAGATAATAAGGAATGACTTCATATATTTATAAGATTAGATCGAAATCTCAGTGCTTTCAGAGTTTGCCTTCCGGAACTAAATGATAGAATTTCTAACGTTTAATCCCGTTAACTGAGTCGATCTCTGACCACAATTTTCCTTTCTAGCTCTTATAAACAGCTCATATATCAAGACCTCAAGAACTGAGACAGCCAGACCGACAGACAAAGATGAAGTAAGAAGTACTACGGAAAAAAGACGCTAGCCAAATATACCGATGCGGCGTTACACACGCACAGAGACTCTTGAAATTCCTAAGAGAAATTCTTCTAAGTAAAAGTGGTCAATATTTGCCACGGAATCCAAAATCGCCAACACTTAAAACAAACACGATCAAAGTCACTCGGGTTAGTCCGTCAGTCAAAGGCCGGTTCAAGGGTGAACAAATATTTGCACTGAACACGAACTTTGTGTTGTTTGTTTAAGTATCTATCATTCGATATGAGATCGAAGCCTGAGAAGGAAATATATTCTTACATAAAATTCTCTTTCTGCTCACGTGCTTCCGGACGATCATAGCCTTTCTTTCTTGAAATGGAAAGCCTATCTTACTTCATATTATTAAGTTCCACATCATTTTCCAGAGTGAAAAACATAAATGTCTTTGAATGCTTGTTTTTTTTTTTTTTTTAAATTGACTCTCATAGTCGAATACGTTTGCATGGAAAATATCGGCGTTATTAAAATCAAGTTACAGTAAAACTTGATGACTGTAAGAATCAAATGAAAGTGTAAAACATTTTATAATCAAGTTTGCTTTAAATCAGGCCATCGTCTCGGTTTTCATTATGATTTTGCACGAAAGAAGGGATCATATTCATTAAAAAAAATGTAAACGCTAAGTATTTAATAACTTTAAAACCACTCTTTACTCTGAAATTATATATATTCTGTACTTTAATTATTTCTACAGCTTTTGCATGCAAGTATTTTAAAAAGTAATCGGAGCTATAAAAATAAATATTTTCCCAGCTTGAGCATCATAATTTTAAAGAAAGACTGGGACTGGTTCCCCCCGCCCCACAGGCACACAAAAAGCAATATTCTAAAAACTGATTGAACACTTTTCGTTAAAGTTTACTGCCGTCTTACTCATAAAAATTTTCAAAGAATAACATGAACGTACGAAAAGCAAGTGAAAAAGAACACAGAAGTGATTTACAGTAAAACTAACACGCGGTAACGTAGCCAGTCATTAGACAAAATTGTTCATATATTTCTTTAACCCTTTTTTATCATAAGAGGAGTAACTGATGGAATGCGGAAGAAAAGACAAAAAATCCAACAAATTACGAACAGTAGTTAGTGACAAACCAGCTAATCATGTCCGGTTAAAGCTGTCCTTAACCTTTTCTTGCTTTAACTTGGCAATACCCCTCCTTTAGCTTGGCGCCGTTCCCACTGCTTGGCAATACCCAACCCCTAGCTTTGCAATAGCCCTCCTTAAGCTTGGCAGCACCTTTCCTTCAGCTTAGCATTAGCCTTCCCCCAGCTTGGTAACATTCTCACTTTATCTTTGAAACAAACTTCCCACAGTCTGTCAATAACCTTCTCTCTTCTTGGCAATAATCTTACCCAAACTTGGCAATAACATTCTCTCTTCTTGGCAATTATCTTACACAAGCTTAGCACAATGACATTCTCTCTTCTTGGCAATTATCTTAGACAAGCTTGCCAATAACATTCTCTCTTCTTGGCAATTATCTTACACAAGCTTAGCACAATAACATTCTTTCTTCTTGGCAATTATCTTACACAAGCTTTAGCACAGGTAAGAACAGGATTTTCTTTCTTGACTTGGCAATTATCTTCACAAGCTTAGGCACAATGACATTCTCTCGTTCTTGGCAATTATCTTAACACAAGGAATTAGACATTAACAATCTTTCTTCTTTTGGCAATTATCTTACACAAGCTTAGCACAATGACAATAACTTCTTTCTTGGCAATGATCTTACACAAGCTTAGTCCAATTAACGTCTCTCTTCTAACAAATTATCTTACACAAGCTTAGCACAATAACATTCTTTCTTCTTGGCAATTATCTTAGACAAGCTTGGCAAGTACATTTTCTCTTCTTGGCAATAATCTTACACAAGCTTGGCAATAACATTCTCTCTATCTCTTCTGGCAATAATCTTATACAAGCATGACAATAAAATTTTCTCTTCTTGGCAATAATCTTACACAAGCTTGGCAATAACATTCTCTCTATCTCTTCTGTCAATAATCTTACACAAGCTTGGCAATAATCTCACATAAGCTTTGTAATAAAATTCCCTTTTCTTGGCAATAATCTTACCTAAGCTAGGCAACAACATTCTCTCTTCTTGGCAATAATCTTACACAAGCTTGGTAATAACATTTCCCTTGTCTTGGCAATAATCTTACCCAA
>NC_087203.1:72742806-72760306 GCF_015104395.2 Macrobrachium nipponense | reverse complement strand
GGCTGAAAACGAAATTTCATAACCAGAACGACAAGTCAAACAGAAAAAAAATTATAACCGCAAAAAATAGACGCCCTTAATGCCATGGCGCTCACCGCGAAACCTCCGACGTTGAAAAAGCAAAAGACGATGGGAACTTGGTGTATTTAAACAAAAGTGGGGGAAAAAAGGAGAAAACTTAGGAAACACTAAAAAAGGTTTGTGGATAAAAGGCAAGCGATTTGTGGGAAGAGGCCAGGTTTCTGCCATTTACTCTAACGGTAATACCACGCCGGGCAGCCGGAGCGAAGGGGGTCTACCTAAACCCCCTCCCAATCCATTCCCCCAAAGTTAGTCATGATCAACTCCCCCCACAAGTAGGTCTTGTTCCCCTCGGTGGCTCTAACGTCTCCGGTCGTTCTTGCCTTCCCCCGGGGATGGGTCACTGAATATTTACGCTCAGAGCATTTCCTTTTCCAGTGGGAAGTTCAAAGTTTAGGGCGACTATTTGCATGTGCAGCCAGGCTTTCAACCGTCGGTTTCGGGCTTTTGTGCAACATTTCTCGGCCTAATGGAAGGCGCTTCCAAAGCGTAACATGCTCAGGGAAATGCTACTGAAGTTATTTCAGTCATGAAGGTGACATGAAAATTTCGAATTCTACATTTAATACGTTAGTGTTAAATGTTAAACAACCGGTAACTACTTTTCCTGGTGAATTCTCCAGTTGATGGGCGGGGTTTTACCAGAGAACAAGCCTAAGTCCCTTTAAATATATTAAACAGAGAGAGAGAGAGAGAGAGAGAGAGAGAGAGAGAGAGAGGACTTTATTTTGAACCCGAAAAGTAAAGTGCAACATTCTACTTCACAGGCATGTGGTGTACATGTTCTTAAACACTACTCGCTGACTATTTTTATTTAATGTGTCAATTTACGTCTGCATGTTTTTGGTCAGTTCACACATTTATGAATCTGCTAGTATACAATTTTACCTTAGTGATGCATAAAGTTATTTTGAAATTCAAATGTTATAGCCATAAAGATGTATTTTTTCTATTGAACACTGCATTCAGGGGATGCTAAATCTTAATAATCAAAAAGCCCATCCAATAATTTATAACTCCTTTTTATGTAAAAAATGGCATAACTGCGAAATGTCTATATATTTTAAAAAAGAGTCTCGAAACCTAAAGCAAATAATGTAATAACAGTAAACTCTCAAAGAATTCCGGAACTCAGCAACGCCCATTTTAAACTCGGTGAAGCACGAAAGGCGAGAATTAACAGCATGAAACTCCTGTAATTAAATTACACAAACAAACAAACAAATGAAGCGCAAACTCAAGACCGAGCGGGAATGCTCTCTCAACCCTTGTTTCGCATGGCGCGTATTCTTTATACCTTGTACTGAATGACGTCAGGGTGGGAAAAGAAGATAACCGAAATCAGACGCTATGAATTTAAGCAGGAATTAGACTGGCCCAATTGCGACCCCCTTAATACAATACTGTTATGAAGGAATTAGACTATTCCACTTGCGACCCCTTTAATACGGTCCGCTTATGATGAAGGAATCGGATCGGTCCACTTTTGATACTATTAATAAATTAGTTTTATGTAGGAACTGGACTTTAAAACGATACGATTACGAAGGTATTGGACCGGTCCACTTTCGACATCTTTAGTTCGTTACACTTACATTGCAACCAGGCTATAAAACGATACATTTATGTAGGAATTAAGTTTCAAAACGATACGCTTACGAAGGAATTAGATCGGGCCACTATCGACACCTGCAATACGGTAAGTTTATGTAAGAAATAGACTTTAAAAATTGATACGTTTATGGAGTTAAGCCTATCCACTTCCGACTCCCTATATGATACACTTAAGTAGGAGTTAGGTTTCAAACGATAAGCTTATGAAGGAATTAGGCCAATTCATTTATGCTACCTTTAAAAATAATACGTTAATGCATTGAAACGATACGCTTATGAAGGAGTTAGACATTGAAACGATACGCTTATGAAGGAGTTAGACATTGAAACGATACGTTTATGAAGGAGTTAGACATTGAAACGCTACGTTTATGAAGGAGTTAGACATTGAAACGATACGCTTGTGAAGGAGTTAGACAAGTGCACTTTTGACAGATTTAATAAGTTACGCTTCTGTTGAAACCAGGCTTTTAAAACGAAATGCTTATTTACAAATTAAGCTATGAAACGATATGCTTATGGAGGAATTGGGGTGGTACTTCCAAAACTTTTGATACAATTCACTTACGATGGAATTAGCCCGGTCTACTTGCAACACCTTTAATAAGATATACTTTTGGAGAAATGAGATCGGTCTACTTCCAACATCTTTATGAAAAAAACAAACTGGTCCTCTTTTGACGCCAGTCTAATTCCTTATGAAGTATTTAAAAGCTTGAATGAACAATGTTAGATTTTTTTCTCAAGAAGAAATTTTCCATTCTGAAAAAAAAAAGAATATATATATATATATATATATATATATATATATATATATATATATATATATATATATATAAAATTCTAAATGAGTTTCAATGAAATTTGCATACAAGAATATTATAGTGTTTAAAATATCTTATAAATTTATTTTTAGAACAAATATATTACAAACACTTCAAAAACAAGTTTTTGAAAATATCACCCTCTCAGAAATTAAAGGAATGTATTCAAAAGTAATATGAAAATACTGCCCTTTGAATAAATGCTGACAAGTTTCTTAGGGGTTTCTGTTTATTTTCGTAATATATTGCCTTTAGTATACTGTAGACGTAAGAAGCAGAAAAATAATATGTAATTTTGTTAACTACATTACAATCTCGGATGAACTTTACATTATGAATAATAATTTACCAGTTAATGCTTCATAATTATGTTACTTTAAATTTTGTATCTGTCTTTATCTATGTAACTAACTTGCTATTGTTTTACTGCATTTTTCTTCTCTTGACTCTTGGCGTTATACATTGTTAAAGAATTGGATAATTCTAATTCTTAGTATTTAGTTTCGATTTCTTTTTCTATAAATTTTATCTTCTAAGGCATGTTTTATGAAGAACTCAATGTCTTAGTCTTGAAAGCTGCCTGGTAGAAGTTACCGTTTCTCGTTTCTAAACAAAGGTCACGGTTCAAATCCTGGCTGGCGCCAGAGTATTTATCAGCTATAATTCCCCTTTTAGTGTCACCTAAGGTAAAGTGAATACGATATTGTTCAATATCTTAGGCTTAATATCCATAGCATCTATATATACAATATATATATATATATACACATACATATATAATATATATATATAATATATATAGATATATATATATATATATATATATATATATATATATATATATATATAAATGTATATATATATATATATATACTATATATATATATATATATATATATATATATATATATATATATATAAAATGTATATATATATATATATATATATATATATATATATATATATACATATATATATATATATATCCATCCATCACAACCCCTTGGATTGTGTGACACTAGGTCTAGATGGAGCTCTTCTTTTAGTTGTTAGCGAGCATCTTGAGATGAAGTTGTAACCCGCATTGCTCGTTTAAAAATCACTCGATCAGAATACTTAAACTTCACTGTCAATCAAAACTTAACAAGTGACCGATTAAGAGTTTCAGTTATCTTACTGAACATGAATAATGACAACTACGAACTTATTCGCACAGGAGCATGTATATATCAGCGATTATACGACGACTGCATAACCTGTTCTCGGAACATATATTTCATATGTATTGTGTATAAGACACACTAACACAACACACACACACACACACACACGCGCGCGCTCATGTACAAGAGAACGTTTTGAGAGCAAGCACACAATAACTAAATGAAAATATACACAAATACAAACGTTCATAAAACTCCTTCACGACAGAATTCTGTGACTAAAACCAGAGTATGGTGCCGTCTTTGATCTTGAGGTCATGCTGTGAACATCCGGCGATGAACGGAAGAGCGATCCTACGCAATATTTCACTCTTCGGAATAAATCATTCGAGCATCGCATGACGCGGCTTCACGGCGGTAATCATTATAACTGAGAAATGTCGGGTCCTTTCATGTAGTCCTTACTGGTCGCTTTCAGGAACGGAGAGTGACTTGTGGATCCAGTCACACTCTCTTGCAGTATACGGCGTTTTTGTTAACAAAGTTTGCAAGCTATCTGTCTGTCTGTGCATCTGTATGTCTCATGTTTCTTCTTCAGCTGTATCCTGTCTTACTGTCTGCCTGTCTGTGTGTCTGTCTCATGCTTCTTCTTCAGCTGTATCCTGTCATACTGTCTGCCTGTCCGTGTATCAGTCTGTGTGTCTGTCTCATGCTTCTTCTTCAGCTGCATCCTGTCTTACTGCTTGTCTGTCTGTGTATCTGTCTTATACGTCTTCTTCAGCTGTATCCTGTCATACTGTCTGCGTGTCTGTCTGTGTGTCTGTCTCATGCTTCTTCTTCAGCTGCATCCTTTCTTACTGTCTGCCCGTCTGTCTGTCTGTCTAGCTGCATTTATCAATCCCCTTCCCAGTTCTCCCTCTCCCCTTCATAACCCCAAAGGTGCTGTCTGTTTGCGCGTCTGTCTGCCTTCTGTCTCTCTCTTGCCTCTTTTTCAGTTACTGTCTGTTTGTCTGTCTGTCTCTATCAATTTCCCCCATCCCCTGTCTCCCTCTCCTTTTTCAAACAAACCCAAAGATGTTGTCTGTCTGTCTGTCTGTCTGTCTGGTCTGTCTGGTCTGTCTGCTGTCTGTCTGTCGCGGCCTCTTTTTCAGTTACTGTCTGTTTGTCTGTCTGTCTCTATCAATTTCCCCCATCCCCTGTCTCCCTCTCCTCTTTACAAACACCCAAGATGTTGTCTGTCTGTCTGTCTGTCTGTCTGTCTGTCTGTCTGTCGCGCCTCTTTTTCAGTTATTGTCTGTTTGTCTGTCCTTGTCTCTTATCCAATTTCCCCCATCCCTTCTCCCTCTCCTCTTTTAACAAACAACCCAAGATGTTTGTCTGTCTGGTCTGTCTGTCTGTCTGTCTGTCTGTCTGTCTGTCTGTGCGCCTCTTTTTTCAGTTACTGTCTGTTTGTCTGTCCTGTCTCTATCCAATTTTCCCCCATCCCCTTGTCCCTCCTTCCTCTTTACAAACACCAAGATGTTTGTCTGTCTGTCTGTCTGTCTGTCTGTCTGTCTGTCTGTCGCGCCTCTTTTTCAGTTACTGTCTGTTTGTCTGTCTGTCTCTATCAATTTCCCCCATCCCCTGTCTCCCTCTCCTCTTTACAAACACCCAAGATGTTGTCCTGTCTGTCGTCTGTCTGTCCTGTCTGTTTTTCGCGCCTCGTTTTTGCCCCCATCCCCTGTCTCCCCTCTCCTCTTTACAAACACCCAAAGATGTTGTCTGTTCTGTCTGTCTGTCTGTCTGTCTGTCGCGCCTCTTTTTCAGTTATTGTCTGTTTGTCTGTCTGTCTTTATCAATCCCTCCCTCCCCTGTCTCCTTCTCTCTTCCACTACCCACAAAGTGTTGTCTGACTCTATGTCTGTCTGTCTGTCTCTCGCTTCTCTTTCAACTGCTGTCTGTCTGGCTGTCTGTTCGTCTGTCTATCTTTATCAATTCACCTACCCTCGTCCTTATCTCCCCTCCATCACCCCCTTGGTGTCACCTTTTAATGACCAATCAGACCCCTCAAAAATCACTGATTCCCATGACGCCCCGAAGCCACCCGTTATCGTCCATCTCCTAAATGAAGGAAGAACAAAAAAAATAAAAAAAAAATAAATAAAAATAAAATAAAAAATAAAAGGAAAAAAGTACGATAGAGAAAGGAGTAGAAAAAAAATCAATCCTTTTGTACATGAGACAAAATGTAGATGAGCTTGAGGGTTACGCCCGTTTATCTAATACGCCAATAACGGAGCTGGTTTTCAGTTTTTTTTGCTTCATTTTTTTTTTATCTTTAATGGCATATGCAGGGAAGAGTCTTTTACCAGACAAGGCGAGTCATATGGATTGACAAGACGCTATCATTACGTTCAAGTCGGAGAGGTTAGGGAATTTTCATTTCTTAATGGAAAATAAAATAGCGGTATAGAGTGACCTCTTGTTAACACAGAATGGCATTCAAGAACGGGCTTTCTCAATGGGTGATGTTTTTAATATAAAGAATAGAAGCGAAAGATAAATTGATGAAAAGAAAACTCTTCAAAATACACAAGAGAATGGCAGTTCTTGCTGGGTTATGAAATACACTTTAAGAATGAATTCTTCTTACTTCATCGAAGAATAACCCTGAAGATTAGCGATTAGGAACGATTTTTTCAAATTATAGAATACCGTTGAAGAGTGCTCTCTCCTTAATGGCTGACAGAATAGCTACAGGGATGAACAGACACTTCTGTGTGCAGGGTACAATTAATGCTATCAGATAATGACGGTTTAAATGAACGAAAGTAAAGAATAAAAACGGCAGTAGTTATAAAAATGAAAGGTATATTCAGAAATATAGAAATAAAAATGGGAGAGGAGCAAGAAGAGCAAGTTGTGGGACTGATATATTCAGATAATGAAGGATATAAAAGAAAGGAAGGAATGAAAGGAATACAACAAAGGTAAATGGCAAATTGCAAGAAGAGACATTAATAGAGAAGAAAATTAATTAAATGAAAATAAACATGAAACAATAAGGTAAAGTTAAAAGGACACGGAAAAACATGTAAAAAACATAACCTCCCTTGACTGACTACTGGATGTCTTCATTTGTCTTTCATCAAGGTCCTGATTCCAGCTTGCATTTGTATTTTATCCCAAGGAATTGCGTGAGATGATACGAAATTTTAATCAACCTCTAACACCCGTTACATCTCTTTCTTCAGAGACCCAAAGGATCGACAATGAGCAATCAGAGAATCTTTTTAAATCTGTTCTTAATCGATTATCGTACTCAAATTGCCGGGAGCGATATCATTAAAGTTTTCTTAGATCTTCTTTTTTGTTGGGAAGGATAATCCAGTTGACTTTCGATTGAGATAAGAGGAATCATTCTCTCTCTCTCTCTCTCTCTCTCTCTCTCTCTCTCTCTCTCTCTTCATGTGTCACTTCTAGCAAGCTTCTCTACTAACTGGGAGATATATTAGCTTCTTCGTAGTACAGTAATAAATTTAATATAATTCTTAAAAAATATGTGCAAATATAGAAAATTACAATTTTCCGGAAAGCAGGAATTCCAGAGAATTTACTGGACGTAAATGGAGGCACACATTCATTATTGCATGGAAATAAAGGTATCTTTCGAGTTTTCCCAAAACAAAAAAAATAAAATAATATTCCTTTAGATATGAAAGTAGGAAAAACAAGATTACTCGTTATATGAAAATACAGGATAATACTGTATTAGCTGAATGTATGATGAAGTTCCTTATTACTTGAATAAGGAGGCAAATAACACAACTTCTTAGTATACGTATAAACAACATTTCTTATATGGAAATGAAGTAAAATAAGATTTCCTATTAGATGAAAGTAAGGGAAAATTCCGCGTCCTCAAAGAAAAAAAAGGGAAAACTACATTGATTCTTACATGAAAACAAAGGACATCCCTCGTTTAAAAAAGATTTCAAATCCTTACGAAATTCCTCAGCATAGAAAATAACAGTAAGGCAAATGAGATTCCTAATTGCATGAAAACAAAGTTAAATTCCACGTTCACTTAACCGAAAGGAAAACGAGACGAGTCATTAACATTCTTACCTAGCCGTTACAAACATCTGGCTGGATGATTATAACAAAAATCGAAAGCTGTTACGCTGGCCGCGAGAGCATAATAAAACAGCAGCAGCTGTTACTTGCTTTTAATAAACAAGTAAAATGGGGGGAAAAACCAATTATAAAATAGAATAATAGTGGTGGAGGATTCATAGACCACCAGGAACAGTTATTTCATATCATTTTCACGGTGCCTTATGCTAAACTGGATATGATTAAAAAAAGAAAAAGTTTAAAAACAATAAACCTGAGAACAGTTCTCTCACGGGCTAAACTCCATTCTCATTCTGTCCTTATATATAAAGTAAAATGTCATATAAGTAAAAATAGACGAATATCGATGACATAAAACGATTTAATTTTGAGAAGCAGTGATTAACGAGACAGGGAAAAATGGCTTTGTTCAGGAAAACAAGAAAAAGAAGAAAATATAATCAGAAAGAGGGGTTCCAAAGCAGTGTAGTATAAGGTAATAAATCTCCAATGACCCAAGAAATTACGATTGTTTTATTCGACATTGGGTGATTTTTTTTTTTCAATTTTTTTTATTTGGAGATAACGGAATGAATAATTCGACAAGAGTGGATTTACACCAATCGACTATTTAATTCGAGTGTCATAGATTGTTATTTAATTACTGTATTGTCCTGTTCTAATCGAAAGTAGTGGACTGTTTTACTCGACATTAAGGGATAATTTCCTTCCAGGGTAAAGATTATTTAATTCGACCGTCCTAACAATAAGACCGACAGTCAGACATGCACAACAAGAGTTGATAATAATGCTTTCAAAATTTATGCCATTCTTGCCGATGGAATTGTCAGAGCCAAAAGAATTCTCAGATAATAACTTCTCTTCAAGAACCAACCATAATTAGAGCTACAGGACTTGCGCAGACACTTTTCCTTTCATCTTGTAACTAGAAATTGAAATCAAATAGGTTATTCTGTGAAAGTGATTTGAGAATGTATTGACTCTCATCATGTTACGAGAAATTGAAGTGGCGGTTTCATTTTATGGAGTAGTTCTTCCGAGTAAATCAGAGAACTGAGCACAGTATCATTCTGTCAAGGAAGATTCTAGCAACCTTCAAGCTTCAATTTAAAGAATGAAATCCACCACAATATATAAAGGTGAAATTCTTACCAAAAATTCATTATTTTTCGTTTGGTGGAATCTTTCGGAGTAACTGTCTTCCGAGTTCTGTCTTCAATGTATCTAAAAGACGTAAAATAAAAAAAAAAAAAACTGCAGGAGGACACCATCCGGTCACTTACCAAACACGATTCTTTTGAGTGAATGAAAAGGACACGATTTAATCAACTCGATTTCGAAGCCCATTTACTTTGTGGGTTGGTGTCGAAACAGTTGCATCATTCCATGAATTTATTGCGTGAACGCCCTTTGGCAAAGAAGGATGAGAGACTGTTTCTTTGTTCTTATTATACTTTTCTGATTGATTGGCAGAATTCTTTTAACCAGCATGAAACAGAATGGTATGTACAGTATGCGACCAGAAGGCAAACACCCTCTTAATTTTCCAAAAACATTTCCGGTTTTTAAGGTTCCATTTTGACCCCATTATTATATATTCTGTTCTTTCGGGCGAAAATGGTCTCCTCCAAGTTGAGAGCAATGCAATATTTTAGTTTGCTGATCAAAAATATGAGGAAAATCAACTAAACACCAAAGCTACATCAAAGACAAATGGGCAGGCCGATGATGCTTTGGGAGTCTATAACAGAACTCAAAAAGAACACTCAAGGCGGATTGACGTGGAACAAATTGATGCCAAATGTACAACAGTGAGCACCAAGAACTCACGAAATACCTGCGGGAATGAGTATACAGTCTTTGCCGAAGGAAGGCAGGAAGATATTTCTTTGTATTACACAAAGTCAGTCTCCTGTCCTTTGTGGCCAAAGCACAATCTTATCCAGTACAAAAAGGCATCGTTTTTTTTATCATATTCTCTCCCCGCATTATATTTTGGTGCTTGCAATGCATAAAAATAATCATGTACTGTCGCTAAAGAAATGACAATGATCAATTACTGGCATTAATTGAAAAACAATTTGATACTGACTTTGTATGAGAAAGAAAGAACGAGAGAGAGAGAGAGAGAGAGAGAGAGAGAGAGAGAGAGAGAGAGAGAATCTGACAATTGAGGTGGTGCGGCCGCTGAGTCTCTACAGAACTGCTGTTTTGACGTCCTGTAAGGCGATAGCTCGCATCAAAATGAAACGTTTTGACCAGTGGTGACGGTGGAAGACAAACAACACATAGAACACTATTAAAACTTAGTGATGGTGTGAGGACTAATTATCACTGAGGTAAACAAAAGTTTCGGGACCAGAAATCTTCGTCAAGAAGGATATAAATCCCCCATTACCCCTCCACCAAAGGTCAGTTCTCCCGGGAAGTCCCATTCCTAATTCTCCAAGAATATAAGAAATTATTGCTAGTCAAGAGGCCCAACTTTTGATTAAAATTTATAAAAAAATTCACAACTAAGTTTTGGTGTGGCGCTTCTAGCAAACGAGCAAAAAAAAAAAAAGTAGATAGATAACTAGATAACTAAATAAACTTGAGTCAAAACATAATTACCTTTTCGCGGGTAATAAGAAAACCAAGAACTGGTAACTTTGTCTTGTATATGAAACGTCCCGTGATGCTACAGTAGGCGAGACAAGGGAACAATATCGCAAAAAAAATGGAAAACATAACATAATGAATAGTAGCCTTAGCCCCCTCGTTTGGATTTGACGTGCCTTTTGCAAAGCCTTGAAAGGGGTTTTGAATGTAGTAATTAAAATAGATGTCAGTGCTGCTTTTGATATAGTATCTCACAAGTTACTTATCTTTAAAACTTCAGAATCTTGGAGTGGGTGGATACGTTTTAGGTTTAATTCAGGATTTCCTTTCAGGTATGCGAACAAAGACCTATTGTGCTTAGAGTTTCTACAGGGCAGTGTTCTTGGGCCACTGTTAATTTTAGTGCATGCAAGTGGTATGGTTGTTGGCCTGGAAAACAAAGAGGATGGGACTCTGCTGAATGGGACTGAATATGCTGTGAATATGCCTCACTGTCAAACTTCTCAGCTCCAGACTGTGGAACTGTCTCCCTGAGGATGTCGTGCAGTTGGAGCTTCATAAGTTCAAATGCAATGCTTATTGCCCCAATAGAATTCTTGTATTTTAATGATGCACTTACATTTTTACTCATTTATTTATTAGTCTATTTTTTATTATTTTGATAAGTGATCTCTTCTTGCTGTATTTCCCATCACCTTCTGTTACTTCTTTCTTAGGAAGCTTGAAGTTCAGCTCAGCGGCCCTTGTGGTCTTGTTTCATATGAATACGGTTCATCTTTTGAATAATAATAATAATAATAATAATAATAATAATAATAATAATAATAATAATAATAATAATAATAATAATAATAATAATAACGTGAAAGCAAGCTCACACCCTGAATGAAGCAGTATGGAAAATATTTGTGTGAGACAACAATGCCATCATGGTGTTGGAGTGATATCTAAAAGTTACCTGCAACATTTCGTTCATGGCAGTAATTTCTTTTATTCTTCACAACTAAAAAACCTTTCCCGAGAGAAATAGGTCTTATAATATGGCGGGCCAGGGCATTGAGATAAAAATAAACTTCCAACACACGGAAAGAGCAATTCAATTAAATCTGTTGACAGTTAGGAATCCACAACACCTGCTCGAGGGAAAAAGGCTAAATTAAGTCTTTGGGTTCTCGGAACTCGGAAAACAAGGAAACAGGCGCAGAATTTCTTGACATTTTCAGCAGAAGAAGAAAATGAGATCGTGTCACATGGGTGTATTCTCAAGACAGGAAGATTGGCTCCCAGTGTTAACTTTCTGTAATCACCATTTCGTGAGAAACCACCTCCTCTCATGTAGCTAACTTTATCTTCCAAATAACGTCCCCATTTTTGAAAATTCAGCCGCAGTAAATTTCATGAAAACGAATCACGAGGATTTTTTTAACCTTTTTTGAGAACGTTCAAAAATCAGGAAGAGCTTCTCAGAAAAGCAGGTTTCAGGCAATCACCACTTAAAAGTTCAGTTTGTTCCCTAACTTTTAACTTCTTAAATTTCCTACGCTTCTTTCTACTTGTGGCTTTTTCGGTTGATTTCTGTATCCTAACATAGGAACTTAACTCTTTTCGTTCAAATCATCTGCGGTCATTAATTTGAATATTCTTTACCAACTGTCTAAATATTGAATGCATAACCTATTAAAGTCCTGGACATGTAACTCACTATTTTTAGGAAAACGCGATGCATGCCAAATGATCTGATGTGATCTCTCTCTCTCTCTCTCTCTCTCTCTCTCTCTCTCTCTCTCTCTCTCTCTCTCTCACAGTCTTTGTTGGTGCTTGACCTTTCAAGTGCGGACGTCATAAATAATTATTATTACTCTTAGCAGTAAATTCCTCCTCATCACCACAATCCATATCCTCCTCCTCCTCCTCCTCCTCTTCCTCCTCCTCCCCCACCTTTTCCTCCCCGTCCCCACCCTTTCCTCATTAAACTCCTGCTGTTAAGAATAAAAATGCAAATTCCATGCGTCCGCGGGATGATTTTAATTAACACTGACAGGAAGAGAACGGGAACTTGATGAATGAGAACAATAATTAGAATAAGAAAAAAAATGAAATACGGGGTTGAGAAGGAGAGTGTGGAACAAAATGGCGTAGAAAGGGCAACACTGGTGCCATGGGAGTAACTGCAAGACTTTTGTTCCGTCGTTCCTCTTATTAATGAAAGAATTCCTTTCCTCCCAGACTCTGAAGTAACGGGAGACTTCTTTTTCTTCTAGTCTTCGGAGCCACGAAGGCTTAGTTGAAGGAACTCTTCTTATTCGGCACTCTAAGTTCATGAATAAGATGTAGTGTCGTGTTGAGGCCACGGCGAATGATACCTTTAATAATTTTGTCTACCTAGGTATCTAAGTGATACTATTTATGACTACAGACCACCGTCTAGTAACGTAAAATATACCGTTTTTCCTGTTTTTAGGACCTGAAGCAAACGAGCTTTTTGTTTTTCAAAAACAATGATTAACCCGGAGGTATTTTGTTAATTTAACATTAGACCTAAGTAATACCCGTTTGTTTTCTCTAAATACTGAAGTAGCGGAAAACAAACAAATACCTCTCGTTATCTTAAGCCTTCCAACGAACGCTCTCATGTTATTAGAGGCTAATGAAAAAGGAGAGACCTATTGTAATTTGAGGCATTTCGATAATATATAATTCATGCCACTTTACGCATTTCAGTAACGGTGGAGCCAATTTTGTTATGGATCTATAGATAACTCCAGTCATCCTAGTCCCACTCAAGTTCATGCATTACTGAAATATTTACTGCAAATTCCAGCGTCCGTACCCTGGATTTAACACTCAAGATCTACTGATAGCCGGCACCTGGAATAAAAGAGGATAGTAATTGTGATACAAGGCGAAATAATGAGCACCTTTGAGGGTTGTGGGAAAGACGCCATAAATAACGGGGGGAAGAAGAAACGCCAACCGAGAATGAAATTTCAATTAGGAATAAAAAAAAAGACAAAAAAAATGTGGTAAACACCTAACGGTTCCCAATTTTTAAATTCTCACAGTCAGTCTTTTTTGTTTAATTTTAACTCTCTGGGTTTCATCTTCTGCCTTGTGTCAGACAGATGGAAAATTATTAAGATTTTGTTGGTTGATCACCTTATAGGAGATAAAAAAAAAAAAACAGGTTAAAACAGATATACACACACACACATACACACAAACTCACAAACGGAGACGAGTTCGAATATACTGAAAAAGCTACGGATTATACTGAAGGGGATAGGCAGGCAACATCATCCCAAAATCTTATTGGGTTAGAATATATATATATATATATATATATATATATATATATATATATATATATATATATATATATATATATATATAGTATATGTATATATGTATGTATGTATGTATGTACAGATACATACACACAGGTAATCATTCAGTGTAAAAAACTATTACTTCCATAAAGAATCTCAGTGATACGAAATATTCAAAAAGGGAAATTCATTATTTCCAGTCCGCCTCGACCTTCAAAGAACCAAATAGTTTGGTTCCTTGAAGACAGGGGCTGAGTGGTCTCCGAAATCTTAGAAATATTCACCTTTTGTGAGCCTTCCTTTATGGGTGATTTTATACATATACATATATATATATATATATATATATATATATATTATATATATATATATATATATATATCTATATATATATATATATATATATATATATATATATATATATATATATATATATATATATATATATATATATATGCAGAAGCCAGGTACTATGTCGTACCTCTAAGTAAATGGGGATACAATCCACAATGAAGTAAATTCCTCTTGTAGTTTAAAATATATAGTACTTGTATAGGATTAGAGCTTTCGACCATCAACTGTGGTCTTGTTCACTAAAGTGAACAAGACCACAGTTGATGGTCGAAAGCTCTAATCCTATACAAGTACTATATATTTTAAACTACAAGAGGAATTTACTTCATTGTGGATTGTATCCCCATAAATTCCCGCCGCATATTAATATATATATATGTATATATATATATATATATATATATATATATATATATATATATATATATATATATATAAATATATATATATTATATATATATGTATATATATTTATATGCTTAAAAAATCACGGTAGGTGAACGTGACTTCATTAAATAAGCTAATACCACAGGAAAATGATAGTCAGAACTCCAAGCGCTTTCGTCTTTACTAAGACTTTGTCAAGGAACGACAATGTCTTAGTAAAGACGAAAGCGCTTGGATTTCTGACTATCATTTCCCTGTGGTATTCGCTTATATATTGATATATATATATATATATATATATATATATATATATATATATATATATATATATATATATATATATATATATATATATGGATATATTTAAACACACAAACACATACACATACATATATATAAATACATATATATTATATGCATATTTCAAGAGCCAGCAGGAAATAATGAAAGCGCTTTCGTGCATCCTTGATACACCTCATCAGGGTACAGTATAATTATGAAAAACGAAAAACAGCCTCGAAATTTCGGAGGTAAACAAATAGCCTAACCAAGAAGCAAATGGTTCACTCAACCAAAAACAATTTGATCATGGAATTAATTGGAAAAATTCAAGGGAAATTTTATTTTTAGAGATATTGTTAAAAGAAACACTATAGAATTTTGCATATTAAAACATAAGTCAAATAACGTTTTTAATATTAGCAATGATAATATAAACTAGATAACTGGCTTACGAAATGTACTTTTGACAACTTAGTAACCATGTAATGTAGTGCTTAGTAGTTCCATTCGTAATATTAATCTTAACAGTATAATTCTTGGCTGTGGATCGTTTCGTTCCTGTTTAGGCTGTTTGGCTGTTCTATATTTCACAGTTTTTTTCGTTTTTATGTTTATCTTTGAAATTTCGAAGCTATTTTTCGTTTTTCATTCTTATATTGTACCCTGATGAGGTGTATTAAGAATACACGAAAGCACGAAGTACTATTGCGTTTCATTATTTCCTGCTGGTGCTGGATACACAATCTTCACGTGTTGCTCGAGATCGTATAATACAAACACACACACACACACATATATATAAATTATACTCATAATTATTTGTAATAACTTTAACCCATCTCATTTGTTATACATAATTCTAAGAAAGGCATTCATACTCATACGAATGAGAGAAGGTGACGGAATCAAAATAAAAGGAAAAGTGAAAATGGTTTAAAGAGTGAGAAGAGAATAAAAAACAGCAAAAACAAAAGGGCATGTGAGAGGTTGCAATAAGAACGCGACGGAAAAGGAAGAGCAAAACGCAGTGTAAAATGCAACAAAGGGAGGTCAATGGATAAGAGACCGAACATCAGACGAAACGGGACAGGAGATTACGGCAGAAGGAGGAGGCGGGAAAGAGGAAGGGAAAGATTCAGCTCCTTTATGATGAACGGATATTGTCAATTTGGGTGGTCCTGAGGCTCCTGATGACGCCGACAACTGGCGAATGAAAGAAAAAAAAATTAAACTATGTTTAACTCTGTGGCTGGTATGTTCAAGGTTATTAAGACCCGCTTTCCCTTTCTGAAAAGATAAAAATGCAGCAGTGGTTTTAATAATTGAATATATTATTGGAATTTGGTATCTTCATAAAGTAATGCACTTGGCAGATGAGTTAAGCATGATTTCAATCATAAAAAGTAGAATGGTTAAAACAAGATTTATATTGTTAAAAGTACTTGGGGATAAATGTAATTTATTTTGTACTTGACAATATGTTCCTCTTTTTTTATGATTATTATTTTCATTTATGTTGATAGATTATGATGTATATAAGATATAACAAATTGTAAGAATTGCAAATGTGTATTTCATAAACAAAAGACATAAAAAAAAGTTCCTTCTATAATTATAATGTCTCAGGAAAACTGTCACCTTTGCATCACCACTTATAATTTTGATGATCAAATGGAGTTTAATATTAAGTGGGGTTGGGGAAAATAGAAAAAAATGAGCCCTCTATGATTGCTATTAATTGGGGGCCCTGAAACGACCACAGCTCGTACCGTTATACCACACCAAGGATTAGGACAAAGATCGGGTACTCTCATAAATGGACACGAAGTATTGTGTACGTGATTACGGTCTCCATTCTGTCACTAAACAATCTTTTTTTGATGAAAGAAACTTCGGAATTCGAGCTAAGTAAGAGATTTTGTGATGAAATGGGTCTATGGAGAAAGGGTATCATTCTTTCCAAAAATACACAACTGCCATCAAATAAGCTTTTGAAATAAGTTATGGCCACTTATCTGTTGCTTCTATTCGATATTAGGCCTTATTGCATCACCCAATATTTTTCATAGCAAATGAACTCTGAATTTGACCAAAGTTGAGGTAAACAGGCAGGTTCTTTTCCATTGCTAAATAAATTTTTTTCTTACCGTCAGAAAGGCCTATAGATACAACTTACAAAATCTAAATTCACTAATGCATGGAACATTTTGGCCAAATTTTATTTCCTATTTAAATTTTGCTATCAAATGAGCTTATGGACAATTACCATAGGTTAATAATATACGGGGCAATAGTTTGGTTGCAGAATATTCCTTGTGGTAAGGGTGTAAGAATACTACCACAGTAGGTCCTGCGTGTCGTAAAAGGAGGCTAAAGGAACAGTGGCTGCCTTGCAGTCTTACTTTTTAGTAAAAGGCTAGGCCCAACGCCTGTGGAAACTGCTGCCTCGCAGGTGAACTTTCCAGTCAAAGGCGAGGCCCACCGCCAATAACTGTGGTTGATGACAGCAAGGGCATACGGTCGTAAAAACCCTTTTGCCAAACAATAAACCATGCCTGATGTTGTAAGGAATAAGGCGCATCAGGCAACTGATCCCCTAATGTAGGGATAACGGTGGGAAAGAAGAGTTTGGCTGCAGAATGTAGGAGACCTTCCATATCTTGAATCAAGTTGGCCTTTGGAAATTAGGCATAAGATTTGGACTGGATACTACGGGTCTCTTTTCATTACCAGTTACTCTTTAGGATTAGAT
>NC_087203.1:72735306-72737806 GCF_015104395.2 Macrobrachium nipponense | reverse complement strand
GCTTATTGTGGGATCCGAACCACATTATATCAAGAAATGAATTTCTAATCACCAGAAATAAATTCCTCTGATTCCTTGTTGGCAGAGAGGGAATCGAACTCGCGACTACCGAATCGGTAGGCGAGCACGGCAAAACACTCGCCCAACGAGGAACTAGGGAAGGAGCGTAGGTAAAGGGTAGCGTTTTGGAGTATGAGAAGGATGTTCAAGAAGGAAAAGGCGATATGTAGGAGGGAATGGAAGAGTTGTATACAGTATAGAAGAGAATCAATGAGGATAATGATAAGATCATAGACAAGTTACAGAAGAGTAAATTATCACTACTGGTAAAAAAGAAGTTATGTAAAATACCAGTAACCAAGGAAAGAAGATAGGAAGTAAAGAAGAGAGGCAAAGAAGATAAATATTATTACGACAGGAATTGCGTGCATGTTGAAAAGGACGATTACTGGTAGGAGGTAAAATAATGCACATTGGAGGTTATTGCACACACGCGAAAATAATAATATTACAAACTGGAAATAATACTTATAATGGAATAATGTTATATAAGAGGGGAAAGAAACCCTCGATTATTCATATTAATAATACTAATCAAAATACGAACGGCTTAAATGTCATTTGCGAATTCCACGAGAATCTGAACGAGTTACAGAACAAAATGCTCGAGCATTTTTCACACGGTGGTAATCCTTGAGGTGGCGGAGGAAGGGGGGGGGGGGGGAAGAGGAGCGAGGGGGTGGGGGTGGGGGTGGGGTGGGGGTGGTGTTGGCGTTTGTCGGGGGTGTTGATCTTCCACTTTCTTTGGAAGTTGGGTATTTGTGGAAGCCTGCGGAAGTAATCAAGTTAGCGTATTTATTTAATTACTTTTTGTTTTGGTTTTGTTGTTAGCACCGTATTTACATACTTTATATTATTGTTTATGTAATGAATTTATTAATTTATCTGCTCATCTATTTAATCATATGTTTGCATCACTTAAACGAAAGAGGATACTACATAAAGTACATTATATATATATAATATATATATATATATATATATATATATATATATATATATATATATGATATGTATATATATATTTTATGTATATAAGTAATATACATATATATATATATACATATATACCAAGCGTATATATACATATATATATATATATATATATATATATATATATATATATATGTAATATAGATATATCATATATTTTATATATATATCTATATATATATATATATATATATATATATATATATAGTTATATATATGATATATATATATATATATATATAGATATCATGAGTCTATCGTTTATCGATAGAGAATTTGAGATATAGAGATGATAAGGGTATATATATAATAGAGATATAGTTATATACAGATATATATATATATATATATATCGATTATATATATATAAGATATATATATATTATACATATAGATATATATATATATACTATAAGAAAAGAATAATATATTAATATATATATATATATATCATATATATATAAGGATCTATATAGATATATATATATAGCTATAGAATAGATTATATATATACATCTATATATATATATAAATATATATTATATAGTATATATATATAATATATATATATATATCTTATATACCTTATATATATATATATATATAGATATACTAATATTATAAATTATATATATATAAATATATATATAATCATATATATATATATATATATATATATATATATTTATATATATATAAATATAATATATATATATATTTACACACACACACA
This sequence comes from Macrobrachium nipponense, assembly GCF_015104395.2. NCBI lineage: Eukaryota > Metazoa > Arthropoda > Malacostraca > Decapoda > Palaemonidae > Macrobrachium > Macrobrachium nipponense. Next base: position 72,736,020 of record NC_087203.1, on the reverse strand, counting down.
TATAACAAATATTAAACCAATAATATCGTTTAATATCACGCTCACCATACTCTGGGAATAGCCTACACTCAAAGGGATTTATAATTGATAAGTGGTTCCGTACTGGCCAGGATTCGCAACATGGCCTGGTCTAGAAATAACGATAGAGAGCGACTTCGACTGCTTATACAAGCGTGACCTTTTTCTACTTGAATAACGAATTCAATATACCTTGGGAATAACTTACACCTAAATGGAATTATATTATTGTTGTATAGAATCTAAATTCTACAAGAATATGTGCATCAGACTTGATGATCAAATTACATCTCTCTTGATATCCAGGTGGTCATAGCACTGTATGTCGTTTTTATAGCAGACCCCGGTTCGCATCAAATTTACTCTCAAGGTATACTGAATTCGGTATTAATATTTATGATCAATATATACATGATATATATGTGTATGTACATATATATTATACGTATTTATACATACATATCAAATATGTATATATATATGTATGTACTATTATGTATATTTTATATATATATATATATATATATATATATATATATATATTATATATATATATATTTATATATACACATATATATATATATATATATATATATATACATATATCATATATATATATTATATACACTATATATATATATATATATATATATATATATATATGATATTATATATATATATATATATATATATATA
>NC_087203.1:72710306-72730306 GCF_015104395.2 Macrobrachium nipponense | reverse complement strand
AAGCCGAAAGAAAAGGAGGTGAAGAAAATGGCGGAGTTGCAGTCGGTGGGCTAAGAAGAGAGGGGAGGGGAGGAGGATGAGGAGGAGGAGGATGAGGAGGAGCCGAATAGGATGAGGAAATGAATTAGAAGACCTCCAGCGCCTCGAGGTCACCAAGAGGTGAAGAAGATGACAGTTTTTGCGATGGCGAGCAAGAGGCAAATTTGTGTAGCGGAGGAGCACAATGGCAAGGAAGTGACTGAAGTCTGTCAGACTGCAGAGAGAGAGAGAGAGAGAGAGAGAGAGAGAGAGAGAGCTCTTACTCCACCCTTTCCTTCACCTCCTCCTCCTTTTGCTGCCATTATCATCTTTTTCTGCTTCTCTCCTTTGGGTAAGAGAATTCAGGTCTTTCCACTGGGAAGAAGTCATTAACGGATCAACAATTAACCACCTTAATTACGGTCAAAGGCAGTGATTACTCTCGGGGATACTTTGGAAGAAGCGATCATTGCCGGAAATGAGTGGCCCCAATTGCTCCTGTTCTTAAACCTACGATTAGCTCTACACGGGGCTGCTGCAGACGATTCGAAAGGTGAAGGAATGGCAGGGGGCCAATGGATTTTTTTTTTTCGAAAATCTCTTCTACGGTGCATTAGTTTGAGCGTCTGCGTCCTCAGGCATGCGCATGAGCACTTCCCTTTATGAGTAGCCTATGGCCATTTGCATCTGTTTCATTTCAAAATAATCCAATTTTTAAAATAATGGCCAGAAGCGATCATCAATACTTCACTGTTACTGCATTGCAATGCGATAAAATATTGAACTATTATTCCTTTAATATATGAACACTGAACTGTTATCCCAATGCCTTTAGCACTACTTTCAAAAGCTCCAAGCTCTGCCTAGTATTCTGATATTTATATGCCCATTATTACCTTCTTTCATCTCTTGTTTCATTTCGAGGATCGATTTGAGTGCGGTTTCTCCAACGCCCTCACCCTTAAGAGACCCATAAGAGAGTTATGGAATCCAAATGCTACCTTTAATTAAATGATTTTAAAGACCCAGGTACCAGTAATTTCAAGCAACCGGGCCCTTTGCTGACAAGGGTCTTATATAAGTCTAACTCAAGTTTCGCCCGAAAATACACAAACCTCCAGTGACATGATTGTGTTAAGCCAGCAACGACAAAAGTATGACCTAATGAAATTTAATAGACTGATCGAATTTAATAAAGGATTATTCTTCATGAAATCTGAAACTGGTCAGGGATTGTACTCAGATAGTTACAAAACATCTACCTTAATTATCATTTATTACAGTTTTTAAAGATGATTGATTCTTGTGGCTCATTAACAATTGTGCGAGGTACTTTGGTGGTATAAATTCCTTTGTTTATCACAGCGTATCTCCTACGGCTTTAATGAGTGAGAGCGAACAAAGAGAGAGGAAGCGGGAGTCCACAGAAAGATTTATGACATAAGAATATTGTACAGAAGACCACCCTGTGGTAGGGGTGTAAGAATACTACCACTGTAGGTCCTGCGTGTCGTAAAAGGTGACTAAAAGGACAGCTGCGGCTTTGCAGTCTTACTCTTTTTAGTAAAAGGCTAGGCCACGGTCCAGATAGAACAGGTCAGCCAGACAGCGTACCAATTTTAAGCCTCTTCTGCTCACCTACGTCATCTGAGGAGCGCGGTGGTGAGAACCATTAAGAACGTAGGTCTAACACACCGTCAAGAATCTTTTTAGAAGTGAATGTTTTTGATAATGCGATCTTTCAAGTGTCAACAGAATGTAAATAAAACAACATTTGCGTTTTGAAAATATTTTACTAAGTTACAATTTTTATCTTTTTTCTTAGTGCCTCAATGCATGGTTTGCCCTTGACGTTTCCTAGAACTTTATCAAATTATTAAGATATCTCATTCTAAAATATACGGATATCTTTACATAAAAAGCTATAACATCGTCAGGAACTTCAATATTTAGCTTTTTCAATTCAAAGCAAAGCTTTTTAAACAGGGTTTGCCCTCTGTGAGTGCTTTCCTGTTTACAGCATTAGAGATCACCCCCATTATTACTAACTGTGATAAAAAATGACTAGAAGGTACATGCAACAATCCCCCCTGTTTACTCAGTCTATCCAAGTATCACTCCTTGGTACTTCTTTATTCTTATTTCCTAAACTCAGGGTATTCACACAAAATATTGACAATATATCCCCCAATGTATTTGAGAGCCTCCTCCTCAATTACTCCCTCGATATCTTTTTTTATTTCTGTTTGCTCTCAAAATGTTTTCTTCCTCATCAAAAACATCTTTTCCTAAGTCAAAATCTAAATTTCTAAACATCTGTGTTGTTAGACATATTTCTAATGCTAACTCCCTTTCTTTTGTTACATACTCACCTTCATTGGGAGATTCAAGGGATTTTGCAACTGAGGTGATATTACAATTTTCACTTATTACCTTCATTTCCTTCCCTAACAACAATTTGTTATGCCTGAATTAAAAATTCACTGCATTTGGATGATCATGGTGACTATCCATGGCCTTATACACCCAAAGAAATGTTCAAGGCAATATTGATTTAATCTTTCTGTCAGCATGTAGCCAATGCTATGAGAGGCTTTTAACATTAAATAAAGCAATGGTGGATTTACATGAAAAAAATTATTCCTTTCTCCAGAAGGAATATATATGTTTTTGCATTAGGACTTTTAACTCATAATACTCATTAACTCGATGACTTGAGCAATTTAATTTACCTGTTTGTTTTTCTACATCAATACCAAAAGCAGTGCTCTTACCAAACTCTCCATACATGCATGAAGAATTCATGATGTCGAGCCAATCATTCGTTATTAAAAGATTAAAATCGGACGTTTCACTCCAGTTTTAACACTTCAACAGTCTCCTTTCGCTTAAATATTTTACTGAATTGGCACATGATGTACACACCATTTCCACTGCTAATTTCACGCGCTGTCTTTGTTGACCCGTTACATTTAAATGGATTTCATTGATCTTATATGCAAGCCCATAGTCTGTTTTGGTTTTTACTAAGTATTTCTCGTATGCTAGAAGCTGAAATACACTCTTCATTATTAAGGAAAAAAACAGTCAATAAACTTTTCTTACTAATTTGATTAAATGGGGAACATCAGAGAACGTGACGTTAATTCTGTCAGCACGACAACAGACATGTACCCACTGGTCTTTGAATGGCTTTTCTTTTGAAAAAGATGGTATTTTATGCTGGAGTTTTCCGTTTTTTCACGTGTATTAGAGCAGCCAAATACGAACAGTTACTTGGCATTATAAATGGTAGAATGAATGAATGAATAATAAGATATATGGGCACAGCAAGAATTCCTTATTTAATATTCTACCATTACGGACTATGGTTTAGCAGATTGTTTTGGTAACCTCGTGTCGTGTGAGAGACCAGGGCGCGTGAAGTCACAGTATTGGTGATTCATAACCAAAGCTGCGCGCTGGCTGACCTGTTGTATTTGGACCGTGGGCTAGGCCTACCGCCAATAACTGTGGAAACGGCTACCTGAGTAAAAGTCTAGGCCTATCGCCAATAACTATGGAAACTGCTTCCTTGCAGTCTTACTTTTTATTAAAAGTCTAGGCCTATCGCCAATAACTGTGGAAACGGCTGCCTTGCAGTCTTACTTTTTAGTAAAAGGCTAGGCCTACCACCAATAACTGTGGAAACGGCTGCCTTGCAGCCTTACTTTTTAGTAAAAGGCTAGGCCTACCGCCAATAACTGTGGAAACTACCTCCTTGCAGTCTTAATTTTTAGTAAAAGGCTAGGCCTACCACCAATAACTGTGGAAACTGATGCCTTGCAGTCATACTTTTAGTAAGAGGCTAGGCCTATCACCAATAACTGTGGAAACTGCTGCATTGCAGTCTTACTTTTTATTAAAAGGCTAGGCATATCGCCAATAACTGTGGAAACTGCTTCCTTGCAGTTTTACTTTTTATTAAAAGGCTAGGCCTACCGCCAATAACTGTGGAAACTGCTTCCTTGCAGTCTTACTTTTAAGTAAAGGGCTAGGCCTATCGCCAATAGCTATGGTAAATGCAGCCTTGCAGTCTTAAGGTAGGTTTGCACCTACGCACTTTCGTGTTGCGGGCTGTTACGGGGTGGGACCGCAAGAACAGAGTTGGCGTGGAGTTGGCGCGGTGTTATGGTCGTTGTTGCTATGCCAGGCCACGCGCTCTTGCGTCTTTGTTACTACGTGTAGCGGTGTGTTGTGGGTGGGTTGCGGTGTTGTTGCGGAGTAATACTAACATAATTCATAATAATGAGACAAATGAGCAGCAAATGATGGACATGTAAAGCATAGAAAGTAAGAAAATGAACATGAAAAGCATAGAAAGTAAGAAAATGAACATGAAAAGCATAGAATGTAAGAAAATGAACATGAAAAGCACAGTCTGTAAGAAAATGAACCTGAAAAATATAGAATGTAAGAAAATGAAATTGGGACTTGGTTACCATAACATTTTCAACTGCAAATATCACATATTATCAACTGAGGTCAATATGTCTATAGTCTGTTACTGATTTTTCATTGTTCCCCTGTTAATAACTATGTCCAGTCAACGTTAATTGTTGTTTCATGTTCATTTGATCATGTTCTCAACATTATATTATTGTTCTTTACCTTGTATGTTATTGTATCATTTGATGGCCATATTTATTTCATGTTACATTTCATTTTATACTTCAAGTTATTTTCCGAGCTCTATTTATTTCATATTTCATATATCATATTTCATGTTAGATTTCCTGTTATATTTCTTCATGTTATTATTCTTTATGGCCATGCTTTTTCATTTTTCAATTTCATTTCACCCAATCATATCATCATATAGATTGTCATGACATAAATTAAGCATCAATAAGGAAAATGTAATGCAAGTCAGTATTTCAACATATTTATTACAAAAAAAAAACATTATGAATGATATAAAATGGACAAAATTATTTAATATTGAGAAAATAACTAAAAAATCATTTATTACATGAAAAAAATTCTATTTATTTATACATTGTCGACAGGCTGTTAGCGCAAATGATGGCCCCGTGGTCTGTCCGGCCCCTTTTATCCTCCCCAGAATGCACGGCAACCTTCCATGCAATCGACCTAAGTTTTTGTCAAAATTAAGAGGTGGTTGTGGAATTATTGATATTCAGTGTAAAGCGAAGTCAATCATGTTTAGTACATTTCTAAAATGTTTAAAAGATCGTTGTTATGGTTACCAAATGAATATTTATTCTTGTAAAGTCAGAGCAACCTACCTTATAGAAAATGAATACATACATCAGGATTGCACTATTTTTACACCTAGTTTTTATGAAAGTATGATAAATATATTACGAAGTGCTAATAAGATGACCTCTTATCCACAGATAAAAACGAAAGTGGTATATGAACATTTAATGAAAAACAGTGAATATGTTCCAAATATTGAAAAATTGTACCCACTATTCAACTGGAAACTAATTTGGGAACATGTAAATAATAAGTATATAGGAAATAAAAGTAGAGAAATTTTGTTTAAGTATGTTCATGAAGTTTTAAGTACAAATGATAGGCTAGCCATGATGAAAATAAAAGATGTTAAGGAATGCGGTTGTGGATGCATAGACAATAATATGCATATGGTATATTTCTGTCCTTTGGTTAAAAATTTGTTGTCCTGGGTATTCGAATTGCTTAGAAAATTTTGTAAATTAAAAACTAATAGCAGGTTAAGGATTTTAAAACTAGATTTTGAAGCAAACTCAAAAAAGAAAGGATGAAAATACAGCAATGGTAATAATAGCAGATTTTATTTCAAGTATATGGATGGCAAGATATTTGGGAATAAGTACTGACCAGCAAATTATTAAATGTATAAAGAATAGACTGTTAAATACATTTAATGTAAATATTATAGGATTTAAGTCTAATGTTAACAAAATTTTCACGAATCAGTATGTTTCTAATTTAAAAACAATTTAGAAAAAATAGTAAATTGTAATATTTTTATATTATACATAGACCTTATAATGTATACACAAAATTGTAATACATAATTTTGTAAAGTAATATTTCTTAATAAAAGAAAGAAAAGTATTGAAGTTCACCTAAAAAAAAAAAAAAATCTACTTACGGAGACGCTGTAACACGCCGCACGCACGCCGCACGCCCCACAAGGGATGTGCGCACCATTTATTAATCGTGTATGAAGGCGCCGTAAGGGCTCCTCACGGCACCGCATGGTTCCGGAACAAAGGCCAGGCCTACCGCCAATAACTGTGGAAATTGCTGCATTGTAGTCTTACTTTTTAGTGAGAGGTACTCACCCGGCATAATTCTGTGAAACTGCTGCCTGCGTCTCCCAACTTTTTGTAAGAGGCTAAACCTACCGCCAAATAACTATGGAAATGCTGCCTTGCAGTCTCACTTTAATTTTTAGTAAAAGGCCTAAACCTAACCGCCAATCCATATTGGCAACTGCTGCCTTGTATTCCCTTAAATTTTAGTAAGGAAGGGCTAAACCTACCGGCCCAAATAAACTGTGGAAACCTGCCTTGCCTTGGAGTCTTAATTTTTAGTAACAAAAGCTGAGACCTAACCGCCAGTAACTGTGGAAAACTGCTGCCTTTGGCAGTCTTTAATTTTTAGTAAAAAGGCTAGAACCTACCGCAGTAACTGTGGAAACTGCTGCCTTGCAAATTCTTAATTTTTTAGTTAAAAGGAAAAAGGCTAGACCTAATCCGCAAATACTGTAGAAACTGCTGGCCTTGCAAGTCTCATCTTTTTTAGTAAGAGGCGAGGCCTACCGCCCAATAACTATGGAAACTGATGCCTTGGTAGTCTTAATTTTTAGTAAGAGGCTAAACCTACCGCCAATAAAAACTGTGGAAACTGCTGCCTTGTTCACTCTTCAATTTTTAGTAAAAGGCTAGAAAACCTACCGACCAGTAATCTGTGGAATAAACTGCTGCCTTGCAGGTCTTAAGGAATTTTTAGTAAAAGGCTAGACCTACCGCCAAGTAACTGTGGAAAACTGCTGCCTTGACAGTCTCACTTTTTAGTAAGAGAGGCGAGGGCCTACCGCCAATAAACTATGGAAACTTGCCTGCCTTGTAGTCATTAATTTTTTAGTAAGAGGCCTAAAACCTACCGCCAATAACTGTGGAAACTGCTGCCTTGTGCACTCTTAATTTTAGTAAAATGCTAGACCTACAGCCATACTGTGGAATACTTGCTGCCTTGCGTCTTAAATTTTTTAGTAAAAGGCTAGACCTATACCGTGCCAGTAACTGTGGAAAAACTGCTGCTTGCTATCTTAAACCTTTTTAGTTAAAGGCTAGCCCTACCGCCAGTTACCTGTGTTTTGGAAACTGGCTGCCTTGCAAAAAGGTCTTAATCATATTTAGTAAAGGCCTGATCAGCCTACCGCCAGTAACTGTGGAAACTGCTGCCTTGCCAGTCCTAATTTTTTTAGTTAAAGGCTTTTTAGCCTAAACCGGCCCAGTTACTGTGGAAACTGCTGCCCCTTGCATCTTAATTTTTAGTAGAGGCTAAACCTACCAAGCCAATAACTATTGGAAACTTGCCTGCCATTGCAGTCTTAATTTGTAGTAAAGGAAAGCGAGGGGGCCCTACCGCCAAGGAAAACTGTTGACTGGCGAGCCATCAAATCGTTACTTTTTAAGAGGCAACCTACCGCAACCATAAACTGTGAACTGGGGCAGGCAGTAATATAGTTAGCTAGACTCCGCCAAGACGTGGCACTGCCTTGCTTGGAAACCAAGTCTTTAGTAGAGGCGAGCCTACGCCAATAACTATGGAAACTGCTGCCTTGCAGTCTTAATTTTAGAAGAGGCGAGCCTACCGCCATAAAACTATGGAAACTGCTGCCTGCAGTCCTTAATTTTTTAGTAGAGGCGAGGCCTACCGCCAATAACTGGAAACTGCTGCCTTGCAGCTAATAGAGAGCCGAAAAAGCTTACGCAATACCTAAATAGGAAACGCTGCCTTGCAGTCTTAATTTTTAGTAAGAGGCTAGGCCTACAGCCAATAACTATGGAAATTGCTGCCTTGCAGTCTTAATTTTTAGTAAGAGGCGAGGCCCACCGCCAATAACTATGGAAACTGCTGCCTTGCAGTCTTAATTTTCAGTAAGAGGCGAGGCCTACCGGCAATAACTGTGGAAACTGCTTCCTTGCATCTCACTTTTTAGTAAGAGACGAGGCCCACCGCTAATAACTGTGGTTGATAAAAGCAAGGGCATGCGGTCGTAAAAACTCCTTTGACAAATGATAAACCATGCCAGATGTTGTAAGGAAAGGCGCATCAGTTACCGACCTCTTGGTGTAGGGATAACGGTGGGAAAGAAGAAGAATATTGTACAGAAGACGTGTTTACCAGGATGATTTCGGCAACAGTTTTACGCCACGTAAGTAACAGTAGTTCCGGTAACAAAAGGAATGAGGGTATCTTGTATTACTATAATCATTATCATTTCGAAGACGAACCCTATTCATATGGAACAAGTCCACAGGGGCCATGGATTTGAAATTCAAGAGTCAGTAATTAAATTTTTCACTTTTCAAATACGCGCATGATAAAATTAACCGAATAAATATGAAGTCTTATAGTAGAATTCTAATATCAGAATCCAACTAGCTGCTGAGTGATGACGATGATGATAATAATAATAATAATAATAATAATAATAATAATAATAATAATAATAATAATAATAATAATAATAATCAAACACATAGATGAGACAGGATACAAATACCTGGGAATAATGGAAGGAGGAGATATAAAACACCAAGAGATGAAGGACACGATCAGGAAAGAATATATGCAGAGACTCAAGGCGATACTCAAGTCAAAACTCAACGCCGGAAATATGATAAAAGCCATAAACACATGGGCAGTGCCAGTAATCAGATACAGCGCAGGAATAGTGGGGAATGGACGAAGGCAGAACTCCGCAGCATTGATCAGAAAACAGGAAACAAATGACAATACACAAAGCACTACACCCAAGAGCAAATACGGACAGACTATACATAACACGAAAGGAAGGAGGGAGAGGACTACTAAGTATAGAGGACTGCGTCAACATCGAAAACAGAGCACTGGGGCAATATCTGAAAACCAGTGAAGACGAGTGGCTAAAGAGTGCATGGGAAGAAGGACTAATAAAAGTAGACGAAGACCCAGAAATATACAGAGACAGGAGAAAGACAGAAAGAACAGAGGACTGGCACAACAAACCAATGCACGGACAATACATGAGACAGACTAAAGAATTAGCCAGCGATGACAATTGGCAATGGCTACAGAGGGGAGAGCTCAAGAAGGAAACTGAAGGAATGATAACAGCGGCACAAGATCAGGCCCTAAGAACCAGATATGTTCAAAGTACGATAGACGGAAATAACATCTCTCCCATATGTAGGAAGTGCAATACGAAAAATGAAACCATAAACCACATAGCAAGTGAATGCCCGGCACTTGCACAGAACCAGTACAAAAAGAGGCATGATTCAGTGGCAAAAGCCCTCCACTGGAGCCTGTGCAAGAAACATCAGCTACCTTGCAGTAATAAGTGGTACGAGCACCAACCTGAAGGAGTGATAGAAAACGATCAGGCAAAGATCCTCTGGGACTATGGTATCAGAACGGATAGGGTGATACGTGCAAACAGACCAGACGTGACATTGATTGACAAAGTCGAGAAGAAAGTATCACTCATTGATGTCGCAATACCATGGGACACCAGAGTTGAAGAGAAAGAGAGGGAAAAAATGGATAAGTATCAAGAACTGAAAATAGAAATAAGAAGGATATGCGATATGCCAGTGGAAATCGTACCCATAATCATAGGAGCACTAGTCACGATCCCAAGATCCCTGAAAAGGAATCTAGAAAAAACTAGAGGCTGAAGTAGCTCCAGGACTCATGCAGAAGAGTGTGATCCTAGAAACGGCACACATAGTAAGAAAAGTGATGGACTCCTATGAGGCAGGATGCAACCCGGAACCCCACACTATAAATACCACCCAGTCGAATTGGAGGACTGTGATAGAGCAAAAAAAAAAAAAAAAAAATAATAATAATAATACACCTTCAACAGTGATATCAATATGACTGCAATGTCTAATGATTCATGAACATAAAGGATTATAAAAATTACCGGCAATGATGAGAACAAAACACGATTTGCCTAAACTTGAACCTCATCAAATTTATAGAAGCCCTAATAATAATAATAATAATAATAATAATAATAATAATAATAATAATAATAATAATAATAATAATCAAACGTTTGCAATGCATGGGGCCAGGCCCTGTATATAATATATTGTATGTCGCAGCTTCATTTAGCAAAGTAAATTAGGGCTCATACTGGAAAGGAAACCACTGCTAGCCGGAAAAGGGGAATTTGTTGAAATGAAGTAAATGTAATTGCAATGTGATTCTGAAGATGATTGTTTACTGTTCTGGAATTTCGAAGATGAATGCTGTAGCTCTGGCATTTTAAAGATGAATGGAGTAGTAGCTGCGGCATTTTAAAGATTTATGCAGTAGTTATTGGAGAATTTTCAAGATTTATGCAGCAGTTGTTGTAGAATTTTAAAGATGTAAACAGCAGTTGTTGTAGAATTTTAAAGATGTAAACAGCAGTTGTTGTAGAATTTTAAAGATGTAAACAGCAGTTGTTGTAGAATTTTAAAGATGTATGCAGTAGTTGCTGTGGAATTTTAAACATGAATGGAGTAGTTGTTTGGCATTTCAAACATGAATGCAGTAGTTATAGAATTTTAAAGATGTATGCAGTAGTTGTTGTGGGATTTTAAAGATGTATGAAGTAGTTGTTGTGGGATTTTAAAGATGTATGAAGTAGTTGTTGTGGAATTGTAAAGATGTATGCCGTAATTTTTGTGGAAATGTAAAGATGTATGCAGTAGGTGTTGTGGAATTGTAAAGGTGTATGCAGTAGTTGTAGTGGAATTTTAAACATGCATACAGTAGTTGTTGAATTTTAAAGATGTATTCAGTAGTTGTTGTGGAATTTTACAGGTGTATGCCGTAGTTGCTGGGGAATTTTAAAGATGTATGCAGTAGTTGTTTGGATGGAATTTTAAAGACGTATGCAGAAGTTGTGGAATTTTAAAGATGTATGCAGTAGTTGTTATGGAATTTTAAAGATGTATGTAGCAGTTATTATGGAATTTTAAAGATGTATGCAGTAGTTGTCATGGAATTTTAAAGATATATGCAGAAGTTGTTGTGGAATTTTAAAGATGTATGTAGCAGTTATTATGGAATTTTAAAGATGTATGCAGTTGTTGTCATGGAATTTTAAAGATGTATGCAGTAGTTGTGAAATTTTAAAGATGTATGCAGTAGTTGTGAAATTTTAAAGATGTATGCAGTAGTTGTTGTGGAATTTTAAAGATATATGCAGTAGTTATTGTTGAATTTTAAAGATGTATGCAGTAGTTATTGTTGAATTTTTAAGATGATGCAGTAGTTGTTGTGGAATTTTAAAGATGTATGCAGTAGTTATTGTTGAATTTTAAAGATGAATGCAGTAGTTGTGTTGGAATTTTACAGATAAATGTAGTTACTGTTGTGGGAATTTGAAGATAGATGCAGTGACTATTGTGACCTTTGAAGATTACTGTAGGTACATACCTTAGAATTTTGAAGAAGAAGGCAGTCGCTATTGTGCAATTATGAAGGCGAATGTAGATACGGTAGTGAATTTTGAAGATGAATGCAATCACTGTTGTATAATTGTGAGTAAGATATGAGTCCTTCTTGCGAAATTTTGAAAGAAAATGCACTCCTTGTTGAATATTAGAAGGAAAGGCACTCCCTGTTGTGGAATTTTGAAAGGAAATGCACTCTTTTTGTGGAATTGTGAAAGGAAATGCACTCCTTGCTGTGGAATTACAAAAGGAAGTGCACTTCTTATTGAATTTTGGAAGGGAAGGCACTCCTTGCCGTGGAATTTTCAAAGGAAATGCACTCCTTGTAGTGAAATTATGAAAGGAAATGCACTTCTTGTTGTGGAATTTTGAACGGAAATGCACTATTGTTGTGAAATTATGAAAGGAAATGCACTCCTTGTTGTGGAATTTTGAAAGGAAATGCACTCCTTGTTGTGGAATTTTGAAAGGAAATGCACTCCTTGTGGAATTTTGAAAGGAAATTGCATTCTGTGGGAATTTTGAAAGGAAATGCACTCCTTGTTGTGGAATTTTGAAAGGAAATGCACTCCTTGTTGTGAAATTTTGAAAGGAAATGCACTCCTTGTGAAATTTTGAAAGGAAATGCACTCCTTGTTGTGAAATTTTGAAAGGAAATGCACTCCTTGTTGTGAAATTTTGAAAGGAAATGCACTCCTTGTTGTGGAATTTTGAAAGGAAATGCATTCCTTGATGTGGAATTTTGAAAGGAAATGCACCTCCTTGTGGGGGGGGGGGGGTGAATGAAAGGAATTTTGAAAGGAAATGCACTCCTTGTTGTGGAATTTTGAAAGGAAATGCACTCCTTGTTGTGGAATTTTGAAAGGAAATGCATTCATTGTTGTGGAAATCTGAAGATGTAAATAGATACAAGACAGATTTCAAGGCGAATCTTCTTATCGGTGAGGAATGTTGAAAATTTATCGTCTAGATATGGTTCTCATTTACTAATACGGCAAGTACATTAAATTACGTTTTGAAGCTAAACTTCAATAATGTTGTGGTTCTAATAAACAGAAATTTTGGAGAGGCATGCGATTATTTTCTGCAGAATATTGAAGACGATTATAACTTACACAGATATTCCAGAAAAGATATTTAGGATAATTTAATATGCATCACTGCCATTTTTTGGGCTATAATTGATTGCGCTATAAAAGTGTGGCCTATATTTTGTTATAACATTACATCGAAACAACAAATATGACGAAGGAATGACATTTAATCTACAACAAATGCAGCAAATTTTATGCATATAACCTAAAAGTATGAAAAAGTGATACTAACCTGTAACCGATTTGATACAACAAAATTATCAGTGCAAAACAACTAGAAAATCATTTCAGTAAAATATTGAAAGTTATTGATAAGATGCAGTAATCTAATTCATAGTAAAACTTCGAATAAATACGCCAAAAAAACAAGAAACAACTAATATATGTGCAATAAGCAAATAAACCAAAGACACAAAAAGAGATACAGCAAATGGCGTGTATGAATCAGTCAAATCGAATCATTGCGAAAACATCGATCGCACTTCGGTGAACAGGTCGTTAAGTTATGGATTTTTGTCTAACAGCTTTAAAAAACGAAGACTGCTCCCCCGACACCCGCCATTGTCAGTCACCACATCCTGCCAAGCGGAATTATGTCAGGGAGTATGTCATTCAATGACATTTATTTGCCGAGCAAATTGGAAAATGGCACAGATAAATCCATGCTAATTGGCGTCATATTTTTTTCTGCTCGACGCCACGGTGGAGTGAGGTGAAATACAAATGTATGTGTGCTGTCCAAATCACGCTGGATTGGAGCTTACATGTCCGAAATCATAACTTTCTTGGGATTCGGTGGAGAGTTTAGAGAAAGTAGGTCGGAAGGAAATATCTGAAGCGGCTGAAAAACTAGTTGTGAATTCCATTATTTTTGTACCTTCAGAAAATTACTGGTATCCTTCCTAGTCCTGAACTCTGAGGCGGCTTCACCCAGCAAAAAAAGTTAAGTATTTCTTAGTTTAAGTAGATCACTGAGCTGATTAACTGCTCTCCTAGGACTGGCCCGAAGGATTAGATATTCTTACGTGGCTAGGAACCTATTGATTACCTAATAACGGGACCCACAGCTTATTGTGGGATCCGAAGCACATTATATCGAGAAATGAATTTCTAATCATCAACAATAAATTCTTCTGATTCCTTGTCGTCAAAGCGGGGAATCGAATTAGTGACTACCGAATCGGTAGGGGAGCACGTAGACCACACGTCCAACGAAGACCTTTCACGCATCAAAGTTGTTACCAAAATACGTATAAACAAATTGTCGCGGGCTCCATATATTTATTTATTTTTATTTGAAGTATCGGTCTATTACCCAAATTCTAAATTCAAGGTGGTTTTCACACGAGGAAGTACTCTGGCATCTTTTGGCATCTTGCCATTCCAATTCTTGACAATTAATTAATCCTGTTGTCACAAAGAGGGAAGATGCGAGCATTCGTGCTCGTGTTCATAGGACGATTATGTACATATTGCAGTAAAAAAAAAAACTTTAGCCAGACATTGTAACAGGGAACCCATTGGTCGGACACTGCAATAGACGCAGAAATGGACAGATATTAATGTTATAGAAAATAATTAGAGTTTCCTTGGTAAAATGAAAGAGGACTAAAAAGATGGCGGCAAATATAAGTACAAAAAAAATGATCTACGAAGAAAATAAGAGAACAAAAAATAAAGGGTACATGACGAGAGAGAGAGAGAGAGAGAGAGAGAGAGAGAGAGAGAGAGAGAGAGAGAGAGAGACCCAACATCAGATTTTTTTTTTTTTCAAAATTCTTATCACAATGTAAAAGAAAATAAAAGGCCTGCAGTAAAAGGAGCCGTGACGTTCATTAAGGTCAAGATATTGCGGCCCATGAGAAATAACGCCTCGGGGACAAGCTTCGCTCCTGTAATGCCTGTAATAATCCTTCATAAAACCCTGGGATCATAAAAAATTATCAAGCCGCAGGAGGCTTCTAAAAAGAGAGTAATTGCAAGACTCAGAAATATTTCGGAAAATATTTCAGGTATATATATCACATTTTACGATTTATTTTCTCTTTTTTTTCTATGCCAAATGCGTTCAGCAATTCAAGACGTTAAGAAAATTTTCAGATAAGCAATCATCGAACCCTTTAGAAATATACCTTTCTGAATGATAGTAGTTTATGTAAAAATAATGAGAAAAGTGGAGTTCTTTACGAAATAGCACCACAAAGTGCAGACAAACCAAAATATAAAATAATACAGAAACTAGAAAATAAGACAAAACTCTACAAATCCATGCATTGGTTGCAGGTCCACAATGATATAGCATGTGAGCATATGGTCTTTAGTGGATATTAAAAGCTTCCGAACCAAGTACAAGGTTCGAAAGATTTTGATATCTATTAAAGACCATATGCTCACATGCTATATTATTGTGGACCTGCAACCATTGTCTTCATTTTCGACACTGAAAACTGTGCCCACAATCTATGCATTGAAAGAGAAACCCACAATATCACTGTGTATAACGTGTTTACTTATAAGGCTGACAACCTACACATCTCTAGAAAATGGGCCACAGATAGGGCCTGAAAGTACTCGAGTGTTGAGTAAAATAAAATGTAAATACTTATAAGTAAACACGTTACACACAGTGATTTTGTGGGTTTCTTTTTCAATCTTCAGAAGAAAACTGAAAGAAGTTTTTGTTTGGTTAATCCATGTATTGCTACTTGATGTTACATATGCGAGAGAGAGAGAGAGAGAGAGAGAATCAAACCACTAGATCACTAGTAGCACCCAGAAAACCAGAGCCGCACGAACATCCAGCCCACAGGTACTGCTGCAACAGCTTTCCAGCGGCTTAGGGATCTGCACGCATGAGCGTTGGTAAACAAAGGTAATTCCGACCTGTGCGAAGCACCCTCAAATGGCTGGCTGCTCCCGTTAAGTGAGGAGGCCCTTTGGAACTGACACCACGGCCAACAAAAGAAGTTATTTATGAGACAAACAACGTGTTTTCCGGACAAAAGCTCCTTTTCCATTAGTGAGTTGCTCCTTGTTTGAGGGTTAGCTAGCGCTCAGGGCGGGCATTAGGGATGAGTGGAATTCCAAGGTGCTCGATTTTTATGTAGCCATTACCTCCGAAGGACGCTATTGGAACCTAGAGTTCGTATGATATATTCTTCTCGTTTGCCTCAATGTTTCTATCACATTCTAGAGCAAAATGCACAAGGAAGGACCTCATTATCTAAATTCCTTTTTAAAACCATTTGTCTTTATTTTCTGTTATCGTTTTTTAACTGGAAAAAAATAAGGGCCTCTTGATTAACTTGTTAGCTACAGAACCCACTGAGCTGAAGTTGTTTCTATATTCGTTTGTCGTTTTACCATAACATTTACCATACCTTATTACCAGCAAATAGCGAAGAGCGAAGAATCTATAAAACGAAAAAAAAAATAAAAAAAAAATAAATAAATAAAAATAACAGCCTGTTGGGTGAAAAGGTCCGCATGAAAAGAAAAATGCAAAAAACACATCATTTTAAGTAACGCTCCTGAGCAAATGATCTCTCGAATTACCTAAATCTAAGCGACTCCAGAAAAAAAAAAACATAAAACACAAAACGCACCATTTTAAGTAAAGCTCCTGAACAAATGATCTAGAATGATTTCAATCTAAGCGACTTCAGAGTAATTTGAGAAAAAAAAAAATTGTGGTACGATGCATTTAGGAAGGTTTCAACAAGGCCTTTTGATAGCAGCATACCAGAGTCCAGAGATCTACACTATACCAGCTTTTCCCATTTGAACACTACCACACGGGCGCACCGAAGGCCTGCTTATAGTAAACGAACGGAGGGCGTCGTTCATGAAGTAATGTTGCATTCCAAAATATCACGTACATCAAACAACACTAACGGAATAACGCAGTTATTTTGCAAGATTATACAACTAGTTTTGCTAGAAGATCATTAATTCCGTCTTATGAATAATTAATTTTTCACTGTTTATTGAATTCTTTGCTTATTCTGGACCAGATGGATAGATGCCAACCCAATAAAAACTGCTTTTGTTGGTAGCACCGTCTTATCGTCAAGGTCATAAAGCTACTCAGCAGTAACGGTGACACAGTATTTTTAATGATATTTCACAGTGAAAATATTAGGCACGGTAGATAGAAGCAGGTAAAAAAAAGAGAGAGAGAGAGAGAGAGAGAGAGAGAGAGAGAGAGAGAGAGAGAGAGAGAGAGAGAGAGAGAATAATCTAAATCTAAAATATGTCATTTTTCTGTCCGGAGTAAGAATAACGCCAGACAATATAACGAAATAAAATATCTCGATTTCAGGTGGGGCCAGCATCGCTTCCATCAACATTCCGTTAACGATAACAAAGCGAAGGAAATCAAGTGGACGTCGATTTTCAATTACACTTTTTTTTGTTTGTTCAAATCCCCACAGGTGATCAGGTTGCGCGAAGCCTCTCATTAGTTTTTGAGTCGTAAACCCTTTGTACATCTCATTTCGGTTTCAAGGATCTGGTGCATCGCTGTCAGGGCAATGATCTTGGAAAAGCTCTCGCCAAATGATGATGTTCGAGCCATATTTGGAAGACGTTATAGTTATCACGCGCGCAGGCAACGCAGGGGTATGCAAGCGAACGCCGACCCCAAAATATATAGATTCCCCATATATTTTATATATATATAGATATATATATATAATAAAATATATATGTATAATATATATATACATATATATATATATATATATATATATATATAAATATATATATATATATATATATACACTCCAGGAAAGTAGTTGTCCCAATTAAAAAAAAAATCAGAAGTGGAATTCATTGTGTTGAATTAACCCCTGAAGGAATTTTAAATTGGTCAGGAGCAGCCTAGAATAAGTGAATCACTAAAATACAAAAAAAAATACAATATAGCACTATAGTATATAGCAGTCGAGAGAGAGAGAGAGAGAGAGAGAGAGAGAGAGAGAGAGAGAGAGAGAGAGAAGTGGGGACCTATTCCCCCATTCCGTTCTTCGTACTTCAGTAAGGAAAACGAAAAGACGAAAAGTGAACAATTGTGGCAAATCGCACACAAAAAGCCTGAAGTGATCAGCAAACCTTAGACCAAGACCCAGAGCTTGCAACATAAGGTTCAGGAAACCTGCGATCTTCGTCAGAAACAATACCATCACAGTTTACCTAATGAAAGGCTACCAACAAGATCAGGAGGCGCAAACGGTTATCGTTCCTTTTCATTATTGTTGTGTTTCCGGTAAATACCGGCATTCTCCTCGAGAAATTGCTGTCACCGAGACATTTCGGGTATTTTTCTTGCGTCGTTTCATTTCAAAACTCAATTCGTGAGGTGGGCGTTGCACCCTTTCATTTGACCGCAAGTTTTTTTTTTTTCTTTTTTTTTTTCGTGGAAACTTTATAAAACCTACATGTTTCTTGATTCTGTCAATTGTAGTTTATGAAGTTTCCGATGACTTTTGACCTCTCCCTTATGCCTGATCTTTGATGAAGGAGCCACCTCAGGTGAACCTAAGGTATAACAACCGAGCCTTTTACCTTATGGTTTGAGAGAAGTGGTTGGATGTGAAAGTATGCGGACGTGTGGAGGAAGCTCTATTTACCGATAAATACCAGTAAATATATAGTTGTCGTGTGCTGCAAAAGATTAATCTTGAAATATTCTGTAAAAACCAGGCAGGATTTTGTAAATGGATTTTTTGTATCTTCTGAAAGGTGCACAAAGTACCGAACTTTTAATGCTAGATTGGAGGCTAAGGTCACCAAGCCCATCTTTTTCGTGCATGCCCACACACAAAATGGTATACGGTTTAAAAAGACATTGTTCGCCGGCATCGGGAATCAGTAATTTTAATAATCTAAAAGTGAAATTACAGCGTAATTTGCGCAGGTATTTATCCAGTTTTCTGTCCCCACAACACTAATACTTGACTTTATCTGTCTCAAAACTGATACTTCAGTAGTTTTGGTATTACGACACTGATATTTGAATACTTTCTGCCCTACGAATCTAATGCTTGAGTATTTCTGGCCTCACATACCTGATACTTATGTACGTATTTCTGACCCAACGCATAATAATTTAGAATATTTCTGGCCTCACAAAACGAATGTTTATGTACATAAAGAAAACGAATACATGAGTGTTTTTGGCCTCTAAAAACCAGTATATTTGGAATTACAAAAACGGATGACTGAATAGTCCTGGTCTCATAAACTGAGCATTTCCGGCCTTACGAAAAGAGACCGGTGTTCTTGGGGTAAGTCACTGAACTCTGAAAAGTAAGACTAAATCAATATGAAAAAGCTCAGAAGGTGTGAAAATCTCATCCTGCCTTCGTTTTCCCATAATCCCCTTGTAAGTGTCCATCCTCCGAGAGCATGGACAACTGGTTTTTTCCTCTCCTTCCTTTTCGTAATTTCTACGGGCCTGGGTTAGATGAGGACACTGAGTTCTTTGACCCCTGTTCTCGGCATTCTAGAGAGCCCACGAACCCCGAAAGTATTAAGCAAATTAAAATGCAAAAAAAAAAAAAAAAATCCTTAAATTATTTCAATACTTTTTAAAATGCTATGATCCGATGTCTTTTTTTAAATCTGTAATTCTATTATCTTTTCTACAATTTTCAATTCCAGTCTGCATTAGCATGCATGAAACAATGATGGCTGTATTTAGCAAATAACAAATTAATGTCCTTACCACTCGGATGATGATAAAAATGATGGTAATGATAGTGATATTAGAAAATCTTATAAAAATGTAAGACCGTAATCGGAGAGAAGTTATTTTATAGAGTTCAGTAATATAGTACAAACTCACAAACACACGCGCGCGCACACACACACACATCTATATATACACACACATCTATATATATATATATATATATATATATATATATATATATACATCATTATATTACCCCCATAATTCACTCAACGCTCCGTATGTTCTGAATTTTAACGAATTTTCCATTCTAAACTATCCTCCCCTTCTTTACACAGAGGTTACTAATGCGCTTGAGTACTTCACCAATATATTTCTTCTTTCAACTTGCCTATGTCACCCGCCATTTTTTTCCCCTAACGCTGATGGCCAAGCATTATCCTAACGGGTCGTGGATTCCAACCCCTCCCC
>NC_087203.1:72702806-72705306 GCF_015104395.2 Macrobrachium nipponense | reverse complement strand
CCCATTGCAACTTGCACCAGACAACCGTCAACGCCGCCATGTATTTGAACTCATCTCAGTCCTCGTGCAGAGCTTCAATATCCGGGAAGTTGTTTCACCTTCACTTCTTCAGTAGACAGCCAGTGCTCCGTTATCTCTGCTTTCCCTCTGCACCCGCAGTATTCTTATCCTTCTCCTTGTTCCCAGTCCTTGTTTTCGACAATTCCAAGAAGCGAAGGGGCACAGTGGCCGATAAGGGTTAATGGGAGATGGATAACAGTTGGAGTTTAGCCATTACGAAGGTGTTGACAACACCCAGAAACTGTTTGGCGAGCAATTACTGACTGGGGCGATCATTAGAGGCGTTCACCCCTTTCCTAACTCCTTACACTTCCCATACTGTTGGTTTGTACTTTTTTCCTGGTATATAGTTCCCTACACCTGTATATATACACAATTTTGTCCTCCCCTTTTTTTTCTGGGAATCAACAGAGCGCTTAAACATCATCAAGTATGACCCCGTCCGACCTTTGCTTACATGACTGGACGAATTCTCTCTCTCTCTCTCTTTCTCTCTCTCTCTCTATTCCTTACCCATTCACTCTCCTCATAAACGTAAATGTTGCAATTTAAGACGAAGAGTATTTACTTCGTGGGAAAGCCATACGTATTACGTATACTTTCATTTATTACTTGTTATTAACCTTTGCTGTATTCATATTAAATATTGTATTTTCTGCTTTGTTTTTATTTCAGCTTGTATTATTGCCTGATGTGAAAGCTTTCTCATCAAATGTACATTAATATAGCAATGATTATAACAGATAATAATTCTTAATTACTAGTACGCTATCGATTCCTATACCCTTAAAAATACACTGCGTAAAAAAAATCACTCCAATCAATTCTGACGTAGACCACTAATTTTTCTTATCACGTCTACCAGCCTTTTTGCTCAAAACACGATATATATATATATATATATATATATATATATATATATATATATATATATAAATATATATATACGGATATATACATACACACACACACACACACACACACACATATATATATATATACGGATATATATCATATATATATATATATATATATATATATATATATATATATATATATATATATATATATATATTATATATATATATATCTATATATACTATATATACATATATATATATATATATATATATTATTATATATATAATATATAATATAAATTAATAATACGGATATATACATACATATATATATATGTATAATATTTTTATATATTATATATTATATTATATATAATATACACACACAGGATATATACATACTATAAATACATACATATATATATATATATATATATATATAATATATATTTATATATATATATATATATATGTATGTATGTATATACATATAATGCAGTACACAGGTGTCTGCGAGATTGTGAAGCGCAGACTTATTTACCTATTTACTAGCTACAATAATCGTAGATGTAAATGTGTAACGACAAGTACGAAATAGATAGAAAAACAGAATATGAAATTTCGGGCAAGGGCCAAGCGCTGGGACCTACAAGGTCATTGAGCGCCGAAAAGGAAATTGATGGTAAAAAGATTTGAAAGGTGTAACAGGAGGAAAACATCGCAGTACCACTAAGAATAAATTGTTAGGAGAGGTGGAAAGTTAGAAGGAGGAAAGAGAATGTGGAAGGAGGAACAGATAAAGGGATAAAAATGGTGGCGGCTAGGGGCCGAAGGGACGATGCAAAGAACCTTAAGTAATGCCTACAGTGCACCTGACGGCACTACCCCGCTACGGAACAAGTATGAAATAAAACACACAAAAATAACATTGCATGCTGTGAAGCACCATAAATGATGGGAATTTTGGGAATTTAACGGTTAGGTCATTTCTCGGGTAATAATCACAATTATAATCATGAATACTAAGATCATAATCATCATCAGGAGTGGTTGTAGTAGTAATAGTAGTGGGAGTGCAGGAGTTCGCCGAAAAGGGAAAACGAAGATGCGTCTCGTTTTCCAAGTGAAAATGCGGAAAATTGGAGTCATTTGCGTCCCCGAGTGCGGAACCTTCGGCGTTTATGTACCAGATGCGGCTGAGCACAGTTAAACCTACCTTGTCAGTTCACAGTGGTAGTACATGTGTTTATGCATACATTTAACCATACGCACTATATATATATATATATATATATATATATATATATATATATATATATATATAAATAAGTATAAATACACACAGACACACGCATATATCTATGGGGATACAATCCACAATGAAGTAAAATCCTCTTGTAGTAAAATATATTTCTTGTACAGGATTAAAGCTTTCGACCATCAACTGTGGTCTTGTTCACAGTTGATGGTCGAAAGCTTTAATCCTGTACAAGAAATATATATTTTAAACTACAAGAGGATTTTACTTCATTGTGAATTGTATACCCATTTACTTAGAGGTACGACATAGTACCTGGCTT
>NC_087203.1:72695306-72700306 GCF_015104395.2 Macrobrachium nipponense | reverse complement strand
CATAGTAACCCGGGGACTGCCGTATATATATATATATATATTATATATATATATATATATATATATATATATATATATATATATATATATATATATATATATATATATATATATATATATAGATATATATATATATATATATAATATATATATATATATATATATATATATATATATATTATATATATATATATATATATATATATATATATATATATAGATATATATAATATATATATATAATATATATATATATATATATATATATATATATATATATATATATATATATATATATATATATATTACATGGAAATTATCATTCCTTAACTTACCATTATGAAACCGATTAGGCTGAAATCAGTTTAAAAGATCTATTATGGAGGAAAAAAAATGAAAATTTTTTAAACTCATTTTGGGTGTTAGGTTATTAAAATTTTGTTTAAGATACAGGATGTATTCTTGAGCATCATTCAAATATTTTGCAATAATCTCTCTAAGTTATGATGGTCTTACATATTTTGAAGCATTGTCGGTGTCTGTCTTTCTTCAGAATTAGTGTCATGGTTTTATAATTTCCTCATTTGTTATGTAATTAGCCTTTACAGTTTCAAGCAGTTCACATTAACTCTCCCCTCTTCCCTTCTCTCTCTCTTTCTCACTCACGGGAAGGTCTCAACAAGTTAATTCCCCAATCCCGGAATGAAGGAACAATCTACAGGTAATCGACACAGGTAATTTCACAGAACTGGTATATAATATTCGCTTCCACTGGGATATTTTCGCTTACGATGGTTTCAGACAATCCACAAAATTAATCTCTCTCTCTCTCTCTCTCTCTCTCTCTCTCTCTCTCCTGCAACTGCAAGCAGTTCACTCAAGAATTTTCTCTCTGTATCTGTCTAAGAGGAATTTCCCAGTGACATCTGAATGGCTCGACCAACGGTTCTCCAAGAACTTCTTCATGAGAAAGGGGAAGAAATGGAGGCAGCTGAGTGCAAACAATCCCGCGACTCAAAGCATTATTCACCCAGGCTTTCATTACTGCCGAGAGAACTCTTGTTTGCACGCCTTCCTTTTTTTGCTTTCTGTGATCTCAGAAGAAAGATGATGAATGAAATGATCTGCGCTTTTCATTGTCGTAAGACGCTGGAGGTGTTATTTTTCACGAGAGAGAGAGAGAGAGAGAGAGAGAGAGAGAGAGAGAGAGAGAGAGATTACTTCTTTCATGTCTAAACTTTTTACTTCTGCTTTTGTGCGAAGTGCATCAAAGGAGGCAGAAGTGACCACGGTAAAACTGTGTATCAGTGGAATGGAAAATTCGAAAATGGGAAACGAGATGAGTCAGTGGTAACGTTATGCATAGGTTTGCAATATTCGTTCATTACCTAATCATAGTTAATCTGCACCAAAATTTCTTCCTTCACGCATTACACTTGATAATTCCTTGCAGGGATGCCAATGAAAGGCAAAGTCAGAGCTTAAAATGTTAGAATAAGATACGCACTACATAACTGATACCTTTCTGTGGATGTCGTACCCAGTGCTACATAATTTTGACTGTTTACCTACAAAGGAAACAGCACTGCACACTTTCCACAAGTCTCGTAAACAACCACTATAGTTACTGACGTTATGACCCAATATTATCCATCTTGAGGACACCCAGAATTGTTGAAATGAATGTTCTAACTTGATGGCTCTTACTCTAACAATAATTTGCCCAAATAATAATGCCATGAATATTCTCAATGGCTTTACGATCTACTTACTGCATAGATATTAGTAATTTTGCGCTAACACCTAACTATAAAAAATGAAGAAAATTTCGAGAAAGGCTTTTTCTACAGGCTCTGAATGTAATTACAAATTCCTTCAACATCTACGTAAAGAATAACCCCGGTATCCATTCTAGTACTGCCTTCCTATTACAGATATTCTCGAAGAGGGCTGTTGACCTGCTTTGCACGTTTATATTGATGAAGAGGAATGAACACAAATCATTTTCTAGTCAATGGTGATCCGCTCACTATTTATTGTTACATCTGTCCATCCCTCCTTCCTTCTTTACCACTAGCCAAGCGTGATCCTCTTCCATTGTCGACTTGAAATTACTAAAATTTTTGCAGAAATGTTGTCTCCTGGTTTCGTCAAGACTATTTCATACTATTCTTCTTTAGCTCTGTCTTATTCAGCAAAGTCTCCGGGGAGCATGCATTCGCGACAGCTTTGTTGAGAAGCCTGAATAAAAAAGTTACTAGTAATTCTAAATTAATTTTCAATATCCTCACGAAAGAGCATTTCTGCAAGAGAATAATCTAATTCAACATGACACTTCTTTTTTTCTTTTAGGTAGGCGTCATTGTCAAAACACATTGCCTGAGTCAAGTAATTAGGTAATTACAGGGTAAGATTACTCAGAAAGCACTTAATGACTCAATCTATTCCAATAACAGGGGCTCACGATCGCTTTCCACGCTTCTTAAACAGATCTCTCAATCCTAGACAACGGCAAGGGTCCAGCGGGTGGGAATATATCCCGGCTGGAAGTCTCGGCTTCCAGGCACGCTGGAACGGAGCTCTGATTCTTTTCCATGAGATGGATGGGGAGGGTACAAAGGAGCAACTGAAGCTGGAAAAGGAGGACAAGAGTCTGACAGAGAAGAAAAAAAATAAAAATAAAAAGAGTATGACAAAGCGGCAAAGAAAGACTTTCCGGGTGCTGTTTGGACGAAACGCCGTTCCCTGCTGTTAGATGCGCTCACGGAAAAGCACGGATGAAAAGTGGCCAGTTGGTGTGATTCTCTTACTTCATCTGAAGTTGCCTATAAAATTACCTTCTTGAGTTGAATTTAATGAAAACATACTCATCTGATTTATGACCATGCAATAAGATGAGAGGAGGTACAACCAATCAAAAGAGCTAAGTTTGTTTGTATGGTTTGTATGGTGTTTTTATGTTGCATGGAGCCAGGGGTTATTCAGCAACGGGACCAACGGCTTTACGTGACTTCCGAACCACGTCGAGAGTGAACTTCTATCACTAGAAATACACTTCTCTGACCCCTCAGTAGTATGCCCGAGAATCGAACTCGCGGCCACCGAGGTGGCAGGCCCAAACCATACCGATCACGCCTCTTAGGCGCTTCAAGAGAGCTAAGAACATGCCAGTTGTGGGGAGGAGGAGCGTGGGGGTCCGCCAGCGGATCAGATGGATGGATGTAGTGTGGAGGGATATCCAGGGTGAGGTGGGACTGGGGGAAGAAGATGCAAGGAATCGAAATAAATGGAAAAAGTGGACTCAAGCGACCGACCCTGCTATGCAGTAGGAATAATAAGATCGAATAAAGAAGAAGATGCTCCTCTGATTTATGCACTGTAAAACTGAGCATATCAACATCTCCATACGTTGTATAATTTAAGGTGTTCGCTGTTATTATTTTTGGCACTTTAAATTTAGGTTATTTTTTATATACAAAATGTTGTTTAGGATATTTCTTCTCATTTTACTACTTCAAAACGCTTTTCGTTCCCTCAGTTCTGTGACTTGGCGAATACTTATAATTATCTTTCACGCATTCCTTAAAATGGACAATTCTAAGTTTTATTATTCTAGAAATACTTCTCGTTTCCTCCGAGGAGTGAATTATAATACGGATCATTCGAGCGTTTGTAACATTTCTAGGGATGTTGAATATTCATTTTACCAATCTCATATATATATATATATATATATATATATTATATATATATATATATATATATATATATATATATATATATATATATATATATATATATATATATATATATATATATATATATATTTATATATATATATATATATATATATATATATATATATATATATATATATATATATATATAATACACACACACACACGCACATATATATATATATATATATATATATATATATATATATATATATATATATATATATATATATATATGGAAGAAGTATGGCTCCCTGAGAGAGAGAGAGAGAGAGAGGAGAGACAGAGAGAGAGAGAGAGAGAGAGAGAGAGAGAGAGACAGAGAGAGAGACAGAGAGAGACAGAGAGAGAGAGAGAGAGAGAGAGAGAGGCTCATTATTTCTTGCATATCTATCAGTGCTGGACGAAGATTTCGGTTACCATAGCAGTTCTGAAGGTGGTGTTGTTTTTTATAGCAGCATTGGGGATTCGTGATGTTTAGGAGTCACGGCCCACGGAGCTCGTATTTTTAACGGTGAAAACGAACGAAAAACGGTCTCGGTGTCATTAATGTGACTGACGGTTTGCTGATGTTTGGACAAGAGCAACAACAAAGAAACTAATGACAATGATAATAATGGTACATAGTGCAAATTGTAACAAAAACTTAGACGAAAATTAAAAACAACAATAATATTAGTAATAATAATAACTAGAAATTCACGATTATTGATTTCTATTATATAATAATAATAATAATAATACTAATAATAATACTAATAATAATACTAATAATAATAATAATTATTATTATTGTTATTATTTTGATTTTTTTTTTTGCTCTATCACAGTCCTTCAATTCGACTGGGTGGTATTTATAGTGTGGGGTTCCGGGTTGCATCCTGCCTCCTTAGGAGTCCATCACTTTTCTTACTATGTGCGCCGTTTCTAGGATCACACTCTTCTGCGTTACCTCCTGGAGCTACTTCAGCCTCTAGTTTTTCTAAATTGCTTTTCAGGGATCTTGGGATCGTGCCTAGTATTCTTATGATTATGGGTACAATTTCCACTGGCATATCTCATATCCTTCTTATTTCTATTTTCAGGTCTGATGTTCATGGACGACATCAAGCTGTAGTGTAAGAGCATCGAGGAAATAGATACCCTAATCCAGACTGTAAAGACTGTATCTGGGGTTATCAGGATGGAGTTTAGAATAGAAAAATATGCCTTAGTCAACATACAAAAGGGCAAAGTAACAAGGACTGACGGGATAAAGCTACC
>NC_087203.1:72685306-72687806 GCF_015104395.2 Macrobrachium nipponense | reverse complement strand
TGAATTCAAACTCTAAATTTCATTTTGTATTCCATACGAATTTTTTGGTATAACCTAATTACTATATAGATGTAAACAATATTATTGTTACTATGTAATCAAATGTCTGACGCCAATGGGCGCAATAAATTGATTAATACAAAAATATCTCTATCATTATAAAAACATTAAGCATTACATTACATCTATGTAAGACTCTCTCTCTCTCTCTCTCTCTCTCTCTCTCTCTCTCTCTCTCTCAGCAGAATCTACACCACACCGCCATGTGGTTAACTATAAAAGTGGGATTACCCTTTTAACAATGAACTTTACGAAATTATGCTTTCAAAGGAACAGGTTGTGGGAGATAAGTAGGGATCGTATCGACCAAACTTGCAAAAGGCAGTTATAACTGTTTGCATTTAAAGCAACACAGCTGCTGTTTTTTGTTCCAGCACATTATCCGCCATCATATGCTCCTTGCTAGGAGCAATAGGGTTACGTAGAGAGAGAGAGAGAGAGAGAGAGAGAGGAGAGAGAGAGAGAGGAGAATGATTTTATCACTAACAAAATTTATTATTTATGTTAGATAGAATGTGAGTGAGCTATTGTCGTAGTATATCTTGGCTGACATTTAATTTCTAATTCTCTAATTCTTTTCCCACTCAAGATTTAATTCTTAACGGCAACATTAACTTTCACCAAAGCGTCGTGTTTAAAAAAATGCAAAATACTCCTCAACGCATCTATTAATTAATGTCGCAGTTCATAATAGTAAATTAACTTCTTATATTCCCCTGACTCCTATGTTAAAAAGTATCGTATTTGCAACTTCAAAATTCCAATACCAAAAATATATCAAATGGAAGGCTGCTAAAAACGAGCCACTAAGCCTTGCGACATGTCGGTCTGGTGTAAGCGTCAGTGCCCTGGAAGCCAAAATGAGTGAACCTGAAGAAAATTCCATTAATAATATTGACAATCGCGAAAAGAACAAAAATGTCCGTATTTGGCAGGAACAGTTCAAGAACATATTTCTTACCAAACTGATTTCCACTTAAAAACTGTGTAAAACTAATGTTAGTTTGGCTGCTTTTGTCGGCATAATTGAAAATGGAAATTTGCACAGGAATCAACCATAAGTTTCGTAGGTCCATCAAGCCTAATTCTGTTCGCAAATTTCTATTAAGATTTTCACATTGGTTAATAAAGCCAAGAGATTATTTTGAATAACGAGCATTTTGCACTTATGAGAACGAATAATTTCCAATAGAACTCACTTGTAGTGTCCTGTGATCATTGTTTGGTCAAATATTTTTCCTTTTCTTTTTACAGATCTCCTATCTAATCTACATAATGAAAAAACATACACTACACACGCACACACACACACATACACACCCTTATACAAGTATTGCACAACCATGGGGATATTTGAGTTCCCATCTCACCGGCCTCTAGTTAAAAATAATGAAGAAAAGCTCTGGTAACTCTGATATCCCAAACAAGTAAAGTACACACGCAGGGGTCTCTTCTTAATGGTGGTGTCAGGTGATGTGGCATTCTCTCATTTATACCTCAGCAACCCAGCTATCAACAACAATGCCCTTTCAGTGCAACAGCTGGTCTTTCAAGAACGTTGGGGTCTGTTGCATCTCTCTCTCTCTCTCTCTCTCTCTCTCTCTCTCTCTCTCTCTCCACACACACCAATTTTCACTCCTTCAAAAAGAGTGGAATGGAAAGTGGTAGATAAAACACATTAAAAGTCAGCTACTGCCTCAATGATACAGATATATAAATACTTACATACTTAATGATAAAATAACTCAATATAATGCAGGAGTTTGCGAATGGGAGCTGAAGATTCCGGCCATTACTTATAAAAAAGAAGAAGACGCTCTTTGGTGCAAGACCTAGAACCATTTTGTTCTTTACCTGCTTGCACGAAGTTCAAGACTTCCTTTTAAAAAGGCTAATAGCAATCAGACGGATTTCTAAGGCACCTGGGCCTTTTAAAGCACTGCCGTTGGGTTATTCACCTCCCTGGGAGACAAAAAAAAAAAGAAGAAAAAACAAAACTTAAAATGAGGCCTAAAAATTAAAGCTATTAATGGAGTGAATGCAAGTTGTGAGGGATACCTGCGGGTCATCAGCATCCAGATTCTAGGCCCATTCACAGCCCATTAGTTATTTCATAACAGTGTGTGTTATGAAATAACTAATTCTTGAATGTTTTTTCCAGACAGAAACTGAACTGATCTGTAAGTAAAAATAAAAGAACGGTTTCAAACTGAGTTATGAATGGACATAGATACGCAATACATGCATGTGTCAATGCGTCTCTAACCAAATGTATATCGATAAGTATATTAATATATTTACTTATTAAAATATAAAAAAATAAAATAAAATGCGTTAAAGCTGACAGCATCAAACTTGTAGCTAAAATTCGTTGCAAGATTCTTACGATGAGGGGATAAATTTCTGCAGTGGGTTTTACTATAAGAATCAATGGCGCATG
>NC_087203.1:72637806-72677806 GCF_015104395.2 Macrobrachium nipponense | reverse complement strand
ACACAGTTTTTTGTAAACAGTTCGTCGTCGGTGGCATCCGCCCTTGAACGTCCCGCTGAACAGTAAGTTGCGACAAAGACGAAGACTCGAAGAGGGCTTCGAAGCTGATACTCCCTCTGCCATCGGCATTCCTCACACTTATCGAGCGAAGATGGAGGAACAAGGCGTGCCAGGCTCCACCCAGTTCTGGGCGTTCGCGTAAAAAGTAAGCAGGAAAAAGGAAGGAAGTATTGGCAGATCGAGAAATGATTTCATCAACATTAAGTATTGGAAAATCAGCGGGCGTGAAGATTTTACCGGGGAAAACCGTCAGCTTATGATTGCTTCTTAATAATTCCTCCTAACTAATGTGGTTAGAGGGGCACAAAAACCTTGATCAGTCGTCTGTTTCATTCAGAAGCAGAGAATTAATAGCATAATTCGTCATTCCTAACCATTCACCCACACATATGATTTCCTTGATTCTCAATATCTAATGGTAATAAACATCATTTTCATGGAAATTTATAACGCAAGAGAATGCAGAACCTCCAGCAAGAAACGTTTCTCTTATAAGATTCCAGTAATATGAAACTTATTTAGATGTTCTCTAGATTCTCAGCTATTTCAGTGTTTAGGGTACTCGCAAAAATAATGACCAGTGACGGCCGGTGGACTTTCTAACTGGAACGAACATTCTTACTAGGATTCTTGGAAAGGATGTCGTGTACAGTGCCAGGGGTATTTTTGAATTCTATTCAGAAGTAGGTATCTGCAAAGGATTAAGTCCAATTAATCTGCTTCATTTTCTTGAGTGGGACATGGAGCTTTAAACAGGTGCAGAGACTATAAGCGGGACCTGAAGCTCCATGCTTTCGCGTAACCAAATTTGTCGTTCCTTTTGCTCACTCACAAACTCCCACATTGTGACCCACAGCCGCCCAAACCATAATCAGATATTCTTGCGTCAAATACAGACGCCATTCATAACAGATTCTTCGTGCCCTATCATCTTCCACTCTATCAGTTCTTTGCGCTTTCATCCTCCGTTCGTGGCATTCAGAGAAACCCTTTCGTCTGTGAGAATAATGCCTGCATCACTTGTAACTTACAGTTAGTTTTTCCGCTGTATTTTCCCTATGAATCTTAAGTTAAAAATTATTATTATTATTATTATTATTATTATTATTATTATTATTATTATTATTATTAACTTTGTGAAAATATCCATTTGGAACATGGGGCAAAAAGGAGAGGAGGCAAGTGGGTAAAAGTGATACCCAATAATTAAAAAAAAAGAGGTCAGCGAACTCAACTGGTAGATTATATAATAAATAACACACAGATAAATAAATAAATTATGCACCAGTACACAATCAAAACAGAGAGCGCAGAAATGTAAATAAACTCAACACAAATGGGTAAGCAACTGAATACTGTACTGACTGAAGTAAATGCATGAACAGCGTATCAATAAATAGAAAAATTTCAACCGAGGCCTCAAGGCCAAACGTAAAAAGAAAGAAAGAAAAAAACAAGAACTACAAACCAAAGTAAAGAAATCAAAAGTCAACCGTGCTGGATGAGCCAGCGGAAGCAGCGAAGGCCCTTTCGACGTACTGTACCAAGCGCTCGCTCCGCATCGTCCCAGAATCCACAACCAATAAAGTAATACGATCAAAAGAGCGTCTGGCGGTTTAGTTTAGCAGATAGCGCGTGACGCCGCTGCTGGCATGCGGCGTTTTGTCGCTGCCTGAGATTATTCGAAACCGAAGAACCCGTTCGGTTATTGCCCAGCCCGCCCATGGTGCTCAGGGAAGCACGGGAGGAGTGCGGTCGGATAACTGGATCCTGGCAGGTGGAATGAGGACAAGACTGAGAGAACGGGGAACGACTAGAGGGTGAGAACTGTATCCGATAAATGTGGAGAGATAAAAGAGAGATAAGTAAACAGGGAAGAAAGAGAGGGAAAAGTGAGAAACTTATTTGCTTTACGTTCATGTAATAAAGGATGCGGAAGGATAGACTGCTGGAAAGATTTCGGGACCACAAAAGATAATATTTGAAAGGGACGAACAGGAGGCTGGATAATGATCTGAGGAGACAAACAAACGAAAATGAAAGGGAGGGACAGCTAGATCCGGCAAGTAGAGAGAGAGAGAGAGAGAGAGAGAGAGAGAGAGAGAGAGAGAATGGATAAGCGAGTAATTACTTTAGCAAACGATCGAAAGGAGAGCTATGAAAGAAAGATTTCGAAACGTGGAAGGATATTTGCAAAGAACCAACAGAGTACTGACAGAGGGCTTGGGGAGACAAGCGAACTTGGAAGGACAGGATAACTATTAAACCCTAGAAGAGAGAGAGAGAGAGAGAGAGAGAGAGAGAGAGAGAGAGAGAGAGAGAGAGAGAGAGAGAGGCATTCAACATTATGTTCGAGGTATTAAGATATTGGTCGAGGAAAGATGAATGGAATATCTCGGGAGTGGCAAAGATACTTAGAGGGTACTTATGGAAGGATGAAGGAAACTTCAGGGAAACACAGAAGCGAAGTTAAAAGAATAAGAGAAAGCATTAGGAAAAAAACAATGACGTCAAGTTAATAATTGAATGGAAAAGAAAGTGGCAGAAGAACTGGCAGAATTTAATGACTTCCACGGTTGATTGAATAGGACTGAAATATATAACGAACCTAATGGACCAGACGCAATATTACAGTACAATATTCTAATCAATCTTGGCAAACGAAGGAGGAAACAGATAGAGAATGATAGATATGTACAAGTAAGGAAAAAGTGTCGAAAGAGATAAGTTCCTGGAATAACATCAGGACTGTGAAGATTAAAAAAACGTATAATCTTTATTTTGCTGAAATGATTGTAATGGAAACTCCTACATGCATAAGCTAGCATTTGAACTTAGTCGTTCTAATAGAGCATTTTAATCGAGGTAGTAAAGATCAGCCTTTTATCCGTTAGTTGTTAATTGAAGGTTAACAGCAAGAATTTTATGCCTAAGCATCTTATTCACATGCAATGACATTGCTTGATAATTCAATGAACCAAAACGCAGCAGGGGGCATCAACTCACAGACTGATCCTATAAGAAACTGGAGTCACATCAACAGAGGTCATCGACGCCGGAATCGCAACTGAAAGACTTCCACTCGGTTTAGATTGTAAGTTGGATGAAGTTTTTTTTATTATTGTTTTTTTTTTCTTGGGGCTTGGAAGACGTGGATGACATTTCTTAACCTACATCTGATGGAAAGATGAGGAAAAGAAAGATTTTTAAAATATGGAATGGAAATCGTCAGGGTCTAACCAAGGGGGAATGAACGAATCAACCGCTTGAAAAAATGGATTATTATAGATCTGAAGGAAAACAGCTTGTTTCGCCAGATTCAGAAAAACTGGGTGAAAGATAATGCCCGTCTTCAACTTGAAAACTGACTGATACAGAGGGCTGCACGAGCCCACCCTCTGTAATGGAGACAATTACATGACAGTCAGTAATGGATAACAGACATTATTCAGCCTGACTCAGCGAGTGTATGTTAATGAGGAATCCCAAATGATTCTTATTCGTTGGATGATACTTCGGCTTGATGTCAGGTTAAGAAAAAAGAAAAGAAGAAGAAGGTCGCTTTAACACCGCCGTGAACTAATGACCATTACTATTTATGTAAAGACTTCAGTTTGTCATCATAAATTTCACTTATTTTTGCTTTACCTAGTATTCATTTCCTTTGTAATGAACAGTTTCTACGAACCTTCTTATAAAAAAAAAGTGCTGGTAATGTAAGGAACCACAAAATGTGTCTTTAAGGCTTGAAAGAAAGTTCCGCAAGATCTTAGTTTACTGTTACCTAAAATAAAATTGGAAATTACGTGGAAACAGGAAATTCCTGATGAATCTTAATATCACGGCTAGAGCAGGATTAGGAATATTTACTCGACTTCACTTTAATACAGTTTTAAAAAAAGTTTTTTTTTTATAACACATCATCATTCATGCTTTTCCTTCGAGTTTCGCTGTCTAGCAAATCAGCATTTATTTTCAATGCCGGTATTCCTTATAAGGATAAAGAACGAAAGAATACCGTTGTCTCCTTACCTTTTCATATAGTATCCAAGACAGAAAAGAGTCGAGCCATTCTGGCCTAAGGCCATTGAGGATACAAAGCCAACGAGTTGAGCGGACCCTCAGGTACAGAAGGAGGAGAAAAAGACGTCATAAATAATAATGAGCCTGAAGTGAATACATGTATGGATATGGATAGCAGTCTTTCAAAAGTACTCGCACTATACCTAAGAACATTCGCAGTTGTTTCGGCCTTTGAAAATGAAATGCTCTTGGAATTGCTTTCTTTGGCCAGCTTTTATAGCTCTCGTTTCGGGAGGGTCCTCTTGTTCGGGCAGCGTTTTGGCCTTGGTGTAAGCAACATCTAATAGCTCTTACTTCGTGAAGTTTTATCAGATCTTTCCTATGGTATATCTGTTGGCTCTCAAATTCAACAAGTTCTGCTGGTTCTCAGTTCGGGAATCTGATTGGGGTCCTGCCACGGAAAGTTCAGTTCTATTATAATCTCTCACTTCAGGGCATTCCACTGCTTCTCACTTCGGAGGTGAACCGACTCCTGTGGAACTTGTGAAACCTCACTTCGGCAGCGTCTAATAGCTAGCTGTGCCTGGCTACCATCAATGGTCAGAGGTCCCTCTTCTCTCTATTGTCCTCTAACCCAAATTTATTTTCGAACCTTGACCCTTCATCTACAGTGAGTCTCAAGGATTCAAGGTTAGACCAATAGTCAATCTTTATTTGAAATGTTTACAGTCGATTACGACAGTGTTTCCTCTGCGAGCGGAAATGATTGGCAAATCTATATCAATAAGTCTTTGTTCGTTGCCAAAGGACAAGGGTAATGACTGGGACATTCTCAAAGGACCAAGCGTGGCGAGGAATCATTCGCACAAATGTGGGTGCTGATTCAAGGGATAAATCTATACACCGATGAAGTTTGTACTCGATAATCAATTTCGCATTAAGGCGATATGAAGGGGTGATGGAAGATCCAGCAGCCTGGTACTCAAATATATAGGTGGAATGTTTAGGTAACATGGTCGCTTCTCAGAACGCTGTTTACTCATGCTAATGGTCGAAAGAGTAGTGAGTATCAACCCATGAAACTGAGATTTTATATATATATATATATATATATATATATATATATATATATATAGATATATATAATATATATCTATATATATATATATATATATATATATATATTATATGTACATATATGTATATATATGTATATATATATAATTATTATATATATATATATATATATATATATATATATATATATATATATATATATATATATATATATATATATATATATATATATATTCCTGGAGGAATATCAGACTCAAATAAAAGCCCTCTGTGCAATAAGAACAAAATCGTTCTTCGGCCTGAAAAACCTAAACGTTCCAACATTGTTTCAGGCCAGGTGCATAAGAAGAGAGAGAATAATATAATGATACTTATTGTTGGGAAACAAAAGATTAGCGATTTGTTTCAAGACTAATGAATGACTCCATTACTACTAATGGTCCCTTCATCTTTCCTCTTCTTACTCTTATTCCTCTGATTCTTCATTTAACAGTCTTCTTCCTCTTCCATTTCTGATTTGCTTTTTGGCACAAGAACAAGAGGTCAAAGGAGTAGATAAAAGGGCCTTTGACACAAGAAGGAGAGAAGTGAAAATTGTACGCTCTTGATAGAATATTACTATAATTATCAGACAAAATGTGCTAAATAATGATATGACATGAGCCTAGAAATGATGAATAAATGTAACATTAACGGCAGAAGAGAGTGAATTAATGAACCGCCGAAGGAATGAAGGCAAGAATGATGTAGAATAAAATGTATGTTAGAATGTTAAAAATGTGTATTAGAATGCTAATTAATGATAAAGTGGCAAAATCTCTAATACCTTGCACGTAACAAAGACACGCTGCTCAGAGTGATGATGAACGTAAGCGTATGAATTGAAAAAAGAAACAAAGTTCGGGGGACCTGAAGAAACTGAATAAATAAACGTTGAAAATAACCATTATTTACAACTAGTTTAAAAGTATCATTGCAATAACAACTGAAACAAAGGGACTTCACTTAACATGAGTACTAAACGCTATAAGTGAAGGGTGATATACTTGTTTGTCTGAAGGATTACAGGTATTATAGATAAATAAGAGAAAAATGCGTAGGATAACGAGCAGTTGTTGATGAAAAGTATGAGAACGGAAGACATAGCGCATATTTTTTCTTCTTTTTTAGAAAAGAGCGTTAAACTAAGCATTATTCTTCGTCGTGTTTGTTATTTATCCTATGTAATTTCTTTAATGGTGAAAAGGCTCATACATTTCTACATACAGTATATATGTATATATATCTCATACATTCATACAATAGATAGATAAATATATAAATAAATAAATAAATAAATACACACACATATATATACACATATATATTCCCTCAATCTTAAGTATTTGCTATGAATCGGAAGGTTAACACCTACTAGTTTACAGCTACACTCGATGAATATACATAACATACATACATACATATATATATATATAATATTATATATATATATATATATATATATATATATATATATTATATATACATATACATATATATATACATATATACATATTATATATATATATGATATATATATATATATATATATATATATATAATATATATATATATATATATATATATATTTATATATATATATGTATGCTTACATATCGTCCTAACTCCGTAGGATATTTTGGCCGTTGATAGTTATATTTTGCACCTAACTGCCAACATTCTTTTATACTTGGTGATATTATGAACTAATGCATTATTGTTAAGGAGTTCTTACTCGACCGCGTTTATAGGTAAATTCAACTTTGTACCTATATTGGCTACATGGTGCAAACGCATCACCAATATTAACTACATGTTGAACATATTTCCCCAATACATGCTACGTGGTGCAATCTTTGCATCATTATTAGCAACCTGTTATTCGATAAGTGGTGCAATCTATGCATCAGTACAATTATTCTATGGTGTGCATACTTTGTAATAATATGTGCCGCTTTGCGCAAACTGCAGTAATATTAGCTAAATACTAAAAAATCTCTACCAATATTTAACCACTTGCTGCAATCTTGACACAAATTTAGATACATGTTGCATACTTTGCAATTTTCAGGTGTGGCACAAACTTTGCATCGAAATTAGTGACGTGGTCTGACTTTATACCAATATTTAGCAAAGCGGTTCAGATTTTGTACCAATATTGGGTCCATTATTACAGATATTTGGTTCAAACTTAGCACCAATATCAGCTAAGCTGTATAAACATTGCATTACATCACTTAGCTAATATTGTATGGAAGTATACACCAACGGCCCCCCATTCAATATTGGTGCAATTTTGTACCATGCACCTGATATTGGTGCAAAGTTTGGACCATTATAATTAATAAGTGCCAAGGTTGCACCGCTTAGCTAATATTGGTGCAGGGTCTGAATCAAATATCTGTTATAATGGGGTCAATATTGGTACAAAATCTGAACTGCTTTGCTAATATTGGTATAAAGTCAGTCCCACGTGACTAATATCGATGCAAAGTTTGTGCCACATACCTGAATATTGCCAGGTATGCAACATGGATCTAATTTTGCGTCAAGGCTGGAACTTGGTGCAAATGTTTTTCCATTATTATCCACATTATCGAAGCTTTCCACCAATATTATCTACCTGGTGCATACTTTGGGGGCAAAATACTAAAAAGCTGCTAGAAAACGACAAAAGGAATATGAGGGAAAATGAAGGAAATGGAGGATGGAGGTCATGGAAAAAGGAAGGCAATAGGAAATATGTAAAGGCTACTCAGTAATCAGCTTAGGGAGACTAAGGTCATCCTTAAGATCGATATGTCGGGGTTATCTTGACGGAAGCTTCTATGATATAGACAGTAAGTACAAACTCCCAGTTATATCCCATACGCATGTTGACTATCAAGAAGAAAATGACTCGGTTCGAGGCTCTTAATCAGGAATAAAATTAATCTTTCGACAATCTATGATGGTAACTACTTTTCACCCATTATGTAGTACACATGTTATTTTTACAACCAAATTACCGCTATTCAATTTTCGCATGCAAACTTGAAAAAGTCAATGTTATGCATTATGCATGAAGCGTATGGAAGCAGTAGGGTAATTAGATCTAACTTGAGCCATGCACAAAGGCATAACAGTATTCGTAATTTAAGAGAATAAAAATAGAAATAAGATAATGAAAACAGAATCTTCTTTTATGTTGGGAGGTAATAACACATTCTACGCGCAGGCATGAACCTAAAAGCAGCCATGGCTTTTTATGTTCCTTCAAGTACATAGTAATGACAGATAAGAGGTTGAGAGCAAGGTATTTTGACAGAGATAAAAGCAAATGAATATCAGACTTTATTCAGCTTGGGAGCAACGATAAATTAAGAGGAAGATAATTCTTTATGCGACTTCGAGCTCGTAGGAAAGATGACGAAATTATTATGAAGGAAATGGCACGAAACACGGGACTAATATAACAAATAATAGTAATGTCATACCGCTCATGCAGCTACGAACTCGGAAGAGCAGATCACTGTGTAACAAATTATAATGGACTCACTTAAGCGAACACGAGTTCAGTTAGGAGAACAAACAAATTTCCTTGCGACATGTCAACCACTAATTAAATATGCAATAAATCGCGACCCCACGAAGAGAAAGGCGTTGCATAATGACAGTACCCTCGTGCGGAACTAAGGGCAATAATATGACAAACTACTTTTAGCCCCAAGAAATCATTCAGGAACGATACGCGTTTGATTCGCAGCATGACGAGATTGTGAGCGACGCCACGCCCCCGCCCGATCCCGGGGAACGGGAAGGCATTTGACACCTCCGACAGCCTTAGCAAATATCCACAAAACCCACAGAGGGATGATCTTCAACCCCAAAACAACCCAATCATAAAAACATAAAACCTCTTCACCGTTAACGCCACACGCCAGTCTTTTTTTTCTTGCGTCAATCTTGAAATGCAAGTTCCCCCTTGATTCTACGAAGATAGTTACTGTTTTTTTTCTGCAACAGGGGTAATCCAGGATGAACTTACATACGTGAAAGTAATTTGTGTATGGGAGGCGACAACAACCAAAACACTAGTTTATACCCACTTTAATATTTGGTCATAAAGACCCTTGAGAAAACAGCATGGGTAAAAGAGATGAGCGCCATTTGATACTCTCAGCAAGGGATGCCAAAGATAACGAGATCTATGGTTTAAGGTAATCATGTTACTTTGGCAGTATTGTGATTGAAAAATATATGAATATGTAAATTAATATGAACTGAGTTGAGATGAATATAGAATTTAGGCCAAAAGCCAAGCACCGGAACCTATGAGGTCATTCAGCACTGAAATGGAAATTGGCAGTAAAAGTTTGGAAAGGTGTAACAGGAGGAAAACCTCAAAGCAGTTGCACTATGAATCAAGTGTTAGGAAAGGGTGGAAAATAAGATGAAAAAACAGAATATGAAAGGAGGTACAGTAAAAGGAACGAAAATGGTTGCACATATGGGCCGAAGGCACGTTGCAAAGAGCTTCCTTTTTTTACAATCATCAGCTGAGATCACAGTCTAAAACCACGTATTCTCAGTCCAAAATAAAAATATTTCTATTCAACTTATGAACGTTGATATTAAGTGTGACTCTGTAAGATGAAGACACCCTTGGTCGCTCGCCCTGAGAAAATTAATGACTGCTAATGTCTTGGAAAGTATTTCACAAATTATGATTAATTCTGTCAGTCTTATAACTGAACCATTTTGGGCTTGCTTTTTTTTCTTTTGTGTTTAATCATGGATGCCGGTGACGGAATATCTCGTTTCAGTCTTATTTTAGCAAATGGATAGACATATGGAAAATCGTACTGGCAAATAGATAGAGGGAAAGACAGGTCGGTTATTAGATAACCCCAGACATAAAACCGCCCCCCCACCCCCCCCCACCAAAAAAAAAAAAAAAAAAAAAAACACACACACGGAAGGAAGTTAGGGACGGAACATGAAAGAGGAGCCTATAGGCCTGCCGCCCAAAATGAAATTAATGTAATAAGCGAAACCGACTGTTTGACAGTAAAAGGAAAGAAAAGAAGACCAACGAGGCGTATTTTAAGTCTGACTTCCATTTCATATCTCAGAAATGAAAACTGAAGTGGGACGGAAACAGATGAAACTTAGACTCAACTCTATATGAGAGAAAAAAGGATGCATACAAACACGTACACGCCCATACACACACACCTATATATATATATTATATATATATATATATATATATATATATATATATATATATGTATAATATATATATATATATATATGTATATATATATGTGTGTGTGTATGTATATATATATATATATATATATATTATATATATATTATATATATATATATATATATAATATATATATATATATATATATCAGCATTCTGTAATAAACACAAAGCTACGAAGTACGCTTTTAGCAAACAAACAAATAAATATTGGAATCGCAGTATATTTTCTTTAAGTACGACTATGCCCATGGAAGTAGAACTTCATTCACCAAAATAAACAAAGGAAAGAGCACAAAGAAACTTCTCGTTTCCAGATGCCGCTCATTCTTTGTGAACCTCCTTCCTACCAATTTCTTTCTTAGAAAAAAAAAAGAAAATGTACCCAAAGTGTACCATAATAGCAAACTAGATTGTACATTATGTACTGCATGTAGCATTACACTAACCCTGAGGTTCTGCCGGGGATGTCTGCAGGTTGCCATAACCACAGACAAATAGGGATATGACTCTAATTGGGAACAGAAGGAGCGATCCCTGTGATGGGCCGAAACAATGATCCTTAGATATTTGCGACTTGAGCTTCATTTCAATTTAAGGGATTTTCATATCGCCTGCTTATGAAAAATTTTTTTTTTTCATATTCTCGCTCTCTCTACTGTAATTACAAGTTAAACACGCGCACGTGCACACGCATGCACGAGCGCGCACACAAATTATACATACATACACACAAATATATACGGATAATATATATATATATATGATATATATATATATATATATATATATAGATATATATGTATAGTACTATATATAATACTATATATATGATATATATATATATATATATATATATACATATATATATATATATATATATATATATATATATATATATATATAATGGACATAGAATACATCCACAATTTCAAAATGTTCTAGTACCATAAAGAACAAACCTATGACAATTGCAGCCTCTTCCTAAACGATAACAACATTCAGAAACGCCTTAGGATTCCGAATGATTATCTTTCGTTAGGATAAGTCATGAATGCATACTGGTACACTTTTGCAAACTGTATGAGCGCATGTCCAAATGAACGGAACTAAATTCAAGTGTACGAAAAAGCGCAAATGCAAAAGGGATTAAATAACGCTTAGGCGAATGTTATGAAAGGAAGTGAAAATAAAGTTTCAGTTGACCAACTAATATTACCAACCAATAACATCGAATAATTATGACATTCTTAAAATATGTAATCGAACTTATATATATAAGCACACATACAAAGTTATAAAATTAGTCACAAAAACAAGGTAAAGCAACACAACGGTTCAACATACCAATTCATAAAAAGCATATGATAATGAAGGAAATTAGCGATAAAAGATCCCATAACGTCATATTCACTTAAAATTCCGAGAAATCCTCGAAGCACTACGCGAAAATGATTCTCGTAGCAGCAAACAGAAGTCAAGCTGTAATCATAGAAGCCACATCCTGGAGACTCCTGCGACACCGTAAATCACGCTCACTGCTAGGCAAATCCATCTTCATTAAATCGCAACCGTAGATACAGGCAGCAACCAAAAAACCTATATCGTCATGTTGGGATATTGCGGAGAAGAAAGAAGAACGCTTTTATCTCCATTATCTCGGCATGAGAGGCTTAACTGATAGATGCTCAGAGCTGAGGGGGAGTGTTCCACCGAGAGGGCTTCGTTGACTCTTCCGACTTCGACATTCATAATTGGCCAAATGTTGTTAGGGTGGCAGTCTTAGGATCGTTACGTAAGATGCGCCTTCCGCTTCAAGGAAGGAATCGTAACGAGGATTGATGACGGTTAATGGCTCTTTTCCTTTCGCCGTCATATAAGAAACGTGCAAAAAAGGAAGACGATTCTGCATTGCAGGAGGCTTTAATTCGCGTTGACTTTTCGGAAGGGTCTTTGCACTAGATGTGAGTCATGCACGTTATTTCTGCTTTGTTTTTATTGGAAGGAAGAGGCTTTTATCTGTTTCGTATCCTGGCTGGAGGCAAGGAGGTGGGATGTTGCAAGAAGGTGAATGCATAATATAGAAGTGTATTTTCAAGAGTATAAAAAAGTAGTCAGTGCGTGTAAGTTTGATTTAAATTCGTAAAAC
Organism: Macrobrachium nipponense; assembly: GCF_015104395.2. Lineage (NCBI taxonomy): Eukaryota > Metazoa > Arthropoda > Malacostraca > Decapoda > Palaemonidae > Macrobrachium > Macrobrachium nipponense. The sequence continues at coordinate 72,665,205 of NC_087203.1, read as the reverse complement.
ATAGATGAACGCATGCTTAATTAAACAACAGCTGTTGAGTATAGTTAATCGCTAAGTATTTTACAAGGGGACAAAAAATAAAATCTTCGGACTTCCCATGAATAACAATATTTTACTTTTCATGGTGGAGCCCAAAATGGTGATGATGTCCGCCCAAATATATCGGTAAGAAAATGTCCCGCATTTGTGACCTCACAATTAAGAAATGTCAGGTCACAGTTAATCGGAGCCCTTCATCTAATTCGGACTCGGTTATAATATTCTCACCAAGATATACACTACATATGTCATTATATATATTTATCCATAATAATTTCTGGGTAAATGAGCTAGTGCAAAACGAAACGTATACGTATGTACGGATGGAAGTAAGACGGATGTAGCAAATACACATAGCGGGCCGTAAAAAATGTTCTGTTGAATAGTTTGGAAAAACAGAAAAGTGGAGAATTCCGCATCATGTAACCATCATGAAGACTGAATAACCTGTTCACTCCTCGAGTTCGTGGCTTCCATTTCCATCTAAAATCACGTATTACCAAAGGCTAATAAACCGTCGCTCATTAAGTGAGACTAGCAGAGTGATAAATATCTCATAAAGGATGCATTTTTAAACAGAATTTCTGGCAATCATGTTAACTGGCAGAGTCGCAACTACACCCAAAGGAAAATATAACACACTGTCTCACACGATATTGTACTGTTTATAACTACACTTCTTAAAGAAGTGTCAACTCGTAAGTTATATTTTCGCTACAAGGCTTTCTTGACAAAGTTTGTGATCATAAAAATCGGCCTCTGTATTGCCGTTCGTTCAACTAGGAATTGATGGTCCTGGTAATGTAATGAGATTATTTAACCTAAGGCAAAAGGAAGGGAACGAAAACAAAACGAAGCGGGTTTATGAAACACAGGGCCTCCGGCGGTGGCAAAGTCCTATTCGCTCCTTCACTTCTAAATATGACCTAAACCTTGACCCTTGAACAGACCGCAAAATATGTTGAATCTCCATCGTCCACCGATGATTTAAGTGCTTTAAACAACTTCAGCTTTAATGGACCATAAAGAAAGCAGGACAGACAGAATCAAGATGATGGCAACCAGAATGAAAGTAAATGTAAGAAGGAAAATAGAATTATTATGATAACCAGGTAACGCAGAGAGTAAAATAATCCACAGCCTTGCGCTAAATGGAACGAAATGGTTACTTACCCAACGCTGATACGTGATAGCGCAATGGACAGGTGGTTGTTACTGAATGGCCTGGAAGGAGAAAGAAGGCTCAGTTATTTTTTCAATAATCAATACATTTTTTTACTTATGAAATAAAGAGACAGAAGTGAATTTACGCTCTGTGAAAATAAATCTTTTCCAATAGCCTTCATCTGAATTGTTCCGCCACTGAATGACTATCTGAGAGTTTTAAAGGCAGAAAGGCACGTGATACTATCGAAGAAACCGGCTCAGTTGGAATCAACGAAATCTGCAATATAATGCACCTAAGGTTACGTTAGGTTAGGAAGTAATCCTTCTTTGGCAAAGGTTAGGGAGGATCGAGGGTAGAGGTGTGGGCTGCGGTACCTGGTATGGCCTCGGACTCAAGTATTTGACTGGGCCATAAAAAAAAATCACACACAGAAACCCTTGGGATTTTGTATATGCTACTATGGTTACAGCCACTAAAACGAGCGCATGAATGGTCAGTGAGTTAGCCAAATTTCAAAGTACTCGAAAATTTGGTATCCGTGAGTAAATGAGCATCCATTAGAAAGTAAAAATCAGTTTGTCTTTATAGCAATCGATGCAATTGATGAGGTGAATATTTCAAGATCTTTTAAATCCTAACAACCCGCAGGTTTAAAGCATTTGACATAAAATACCAAGCAAGTTTTCTTCATTCTCTCGCATTTCGTCAACAGTGACGAGCAACGCTATCAATAAACTCATGAAACTACTGTCGTCTCGAAGAGTAGTATTTTTATATACTATTTAAAAATTCAGGAATAAACATTTACACGCAAAAACATACACAGTTATAAATTATGTGTAAAATATGTTTAGTTATAGATGCACCTATCTATTTGATAAATATTAGTGAGTCACTAATACTAGCTCTAGCTTTTCTCTTGTAAAATAAAAAGGTTTAGAGTTTGTACGAGGTTTAAACCAGGCAGAACAAACACGTTGTTCAGCTCTTCTTATTGGTAGTTAACGAATGGGAACCGCTAATGCACAATGAATTTATTGGATGAACATATTAAGACAAATGACACTAGTCTATTTTACTATGCCTAACTCTCCATAACGGTAAAAGTTAGAACAGGAAAAACGTACAAATTCGCAAATGGACGGAAATGAATAGAAATCATGGCTGCTACATTATGAATGCGAAATAACTGCAAACGTGAATTCACGCCGAACTGGACTATACATTATACAAATATGTATGACTTCACTATATGTGACTATAAGTTACTAGCAAGAGTTTGCATTAAATGTGGGAACGATTCTGCAAGCATTTATATTATTCCTTTAAATAACTGTCATTCTCATCTGTGGCGCCTGTTGGCAAATGTCCGGCAAATGGCAAATGACTATGTTTCATCCATAACATTCTCATCGCCCTACAATATTCTCATCATCCAGCAGTGTTCTCATCAGTGGTTAGATTAACGACATCTTAAGGGCTCTTCTTCAATTTCTTTTTTGCACTTAAATAAGTTTATGTGCATTAAAAAGATGGACGGTCGTAGAGAGAGAGAGAGAGAGAGAGATAGAGAGAGAGAGAGAGCAGACGAGAGAGAGTGCATATGATTTATATCTATTTATATATATATAATATATATTTATATTTTATATATTATATTATTATATATAATATTCACCTAGTACCTATTATATATAAATTAAGAAGAGAGAGGAGAGAGAGAGAGAGAGAGAGAAGTAAGAGAGTAGATAGAGAAGAGTAGAGAGAGGAGGAATGTTGTTAACTGTGATACATGGAAAATTAACATCGAATTTCGATTGTCGGTATCTGAAAAAAAAATAAAAAAAAATAAAACAACAGTTATAGATAACAAAATCGCCATAATATGTCAATCACCTGATGCAAAACAAAGTTAAAAACTCATTAGAAAGAATATAACATAGTCAACTTTTAGTACATTAAGAATATGCAATGAAAATATGGAATGGGTAATTAACCAGAAATAAATAAATCATATGTACCTGCAAAAGCTGCAGGATAATTCAAGCATTCACTAAGTAAATAATATTTCTTGATAGAAAGAATACCTATGATAAGTTAATTAACAACCTTATTATAACTGGAATAAAAAAAAAGAAAATGAACACGAATAGCCGCTGATATCGAGACTTTGAAAATGCTTCTTCAAGACACTAATTAATGACTTACAAGAGAACGTTAATAAGTAATGAATAAATAATGAGTTAACAAAGACAAAGAAATTCGGAGATCGCAAAGGCTGAGACATCCATTCCCTAAAAATATTATTTCAACGTCCGCAAAACTTTTTGTGTAATCTTACAGATAAACATAAAAAAACAAATCAGACGAAAAACGCCACATTTGCGTGGGTACAGTTTTAACTAAAGACTGAAAGTAAAATGAATATTTAAAAAAAAAAAAAAAAAAAAAAAAAAAAAAAAAAAAAAAAAAAAAAAAAACAAAAAAAAAAAAAAAAAAAAAAAAAAAAAAAAAAAAAAAAAAAAAAAAAAAAAAAAAACCAGTTGCTTTAGATTTTCAGGATGGTGCCAAATTGGTACCTGATGCTAATATAAATGTGTCATTCACTGGAAAATGCGTATTACCACCTCAAAAAACTTAGTTGCTTTAGATTTTCAGGATGGTGACAAATTGGTAAACAGGATATACTATTATGACTGATACTAATATAATGTGTCATTCACTGGAAAATGCATATTACCACCTCAAAAAACTTAGTTGCTTTAGATTTTCAGGATGGTGCCAAGTCCTGATACTAATGTAAATGTGTCACTCATTGGAAAATGATTATTACCACCACAAAAAATTAGTTGCTTTAGACTTTCAAGATGGTGACAAATTGGTACCCGACACTGTTATAAATGTGTCATTCACTGGAAAATGAATATTACCACCTCAAAAAAAAGAAAGAAAGAAAAAAAGTTGCTTTAGATTTTCAGGATGTGTCCAAATTTGTACCTGGCACTAGTATAAATGTGTCATTTACATGTATGCCAGGTACCACTTTGGCACCATTCTGGAAATCTAAAGCAACAAATGGAAAATGAATAATACCACCTCAAAGGATGAGTTGCTTTAGATTTTCCGGATGGTGCCAAATTGGTACCTGACACTGTTATGAATGTGGCATTCACTGGAAAATATGGGGATATTTCGCGTTGTAAATTCATAAAATGATTGTTTAGGTTTTGATTTTTTAATTCTAATTAGCCTGCTACGTTTCACCTTAAGCAATTTCCTTCGTTGGGAAATGAACGATTTACTGGTTCAGCCCAGGAAGTCAAAACCTCAAAACGGTTTATCCACTCTGTAAGTGTCAACGCTTTCATCACTGAATTAACTTCTTCAAGTCATAGGACATGGAAGAAACGTTAAATTAACCGAGGGGAATAAACGGGAACTTCCTGAATAAAGGTTATTACGATTCTAAAAAAACTATTTGAGGCAAATCTTCATTTAATGAAACAAGTGTTAGAAAGACAGAAAATCGGTGTTTACAAGGAACCGAGAGAACATGAGTAATATATAAAAATGAATAAATAACTAAAAAAGCCGTCTGTTGCAGAAGCTGGCTGTCATCCAGGGAGATTTGTACATGGGCAATTAATTACAAAGCGAGCGTCTAGCCAGCAGTTACGGCTGCAGTACCTCTCTTGATGAGGGTACGGAGACATACGGAAAGCTACTTCCTGTAATTCCCATAAATTCTCTTGTTATGATGTTTACGCCCCGGAAATGCTCAGCCATGTTAGCTACGGTCCAACCCCTGTTAAGTATCGTAACTCAGTGCTTCATTAACGCTTAGCGACGTCTCGTGATGCCTTGATCGCGTAGGTGGCTTCACCAATTAGCGGGCGAATGTGACACGTAGCATCTTAAGAGAACTTATCTTTTTATGAGGTCCTTTAACAATGCTGTAATGAGACCGTCTTATCAACCAGCTTTTTTTCTTTTTGCTAAAGTATTGGAGGTAAATGTCTCCCAAGAGGTTTAATAATTATTTTACCCGGATCTCTCAGAATCTGAGATATCTTTCAACTAAGATCGTCCTCACTGTCGCCAAATGAAAGTGCAATGCCTCGATGTCAATAACTGTACTCGTATTTAGTCAAGACTTTGATGCTTTCTTTCTCCAATGCTTATCGACTTTTTATATAAGTCGTCACCCTTAATAAAATTTCATAATAAAGGAAGATAACTTTGAACTATAATATAATGTGAAAAAAAGAAGATAATCTTTTCCGTCTGCCATATGCTGCTAAGCTTTATGGTCGACGAGGTTTCGAATCAGTTCCGACAAACACTATCCTCGTTCCTGTCTCTGGTTGGCGAGAATTTGATGTTTTTGTGATTACTAATCTCACAGCATATGCATATTCTCTCTCTCTCTCTCTCTCTCTCTCTCTCTCTCTCTCTCAATAACTTTTAAATGAATGAAATATGAATTGCAATGTGATGAACCTGGATATCTTAGTGATATCTCTGAGAGAGAGAGAGAGAGAGAGAGAGAGAGAGAGAGACTTACAAGGGCGTCAGATATGTACTTGTACTGTAAATATTTGTTAACGATTCTGTGGCCCACTCCTTTAGTCCCCAAAGCCCTCCCTACTTCTCTCTCTCTCTCTCTCTCTCTCTCAAACTTGTACAGTAAATACGATATTGGTCGTATATTTCTATCTGTGACTATCAGAGTACTTTGAAAGAAAAGTTTTATCTAACAGAAAATTACAATTGGATAATTAACAATTTCTAAACAAAAGTTTTATTTAACAGAACATTATAATTGGACAATTAACATTTTCTAAACACTATAAGTGATCATTTTTTATAACTGCAATTTATCTCTGTTTTCTGGAGAGAGAGAGAGAGAGAGAGAGAGAGAGAGAGAGAGAGAGAGAGAGAGAGAGAGAGAGAAATATTCTGTTTGCCACTGCAAATTTCATAACAACCACGTTTTCTATTAATAATAATAATAATAATAATAATAATAATAATAATAATAATAATAATAATAATAATAATAATAATAACCCCACACTATAAATAAATTCCAGTCGAACTGTAGGACTGTGATAGAAACAAGAAGTAATGATAATAATAATACCACTTTCTCCCGCATTGAAAAAAAAATCTGTTTAGTTTTACTTTCATGTTGCAATGATTCGTAGCATTCAAATATGTTTCACTAAAACAAAAATGGTGTTAATTTTATCTGAAAAATCAACCAACCTACGACATCTGTCCCAAAACAGCGTAACCGATGAACAATTTTTGACATTTTTAATCTATGAAAGTTATGACAGTCTTCAGAAAATCTTAACTTACCTTTTGCATTAAGTGCATAATTCATAGCAATTACAGGGATCTCCGAAAACTCGTATTTTTCAGTCAATTTTTGTAATTTCATTTTAAAAATACGATTCTATATTTCATTTATCACAAATTTTAGCAACACTTTTGTAAAGGTTGAATAATTCAGGACAATATCTCTAACCATTCATGAACTGAGTCTCACCCAAGGCTACGAAAGTAATTTGATAATTTACAAGCGCTAATTTTTGGAATGAGGTTGCCAGCCCCATGCCCTTATCCTCACAGATGGTTACGGAATCTTAAAATGTAGCAACAATGCCTGTGGTTACCTATCCAAGTACTGACTAGAATGCATGGCATTCTTTGGTGGTTACCCATTCAAGCATGGAATAACCCCAGAGTTGGCAAACCCTATTTGCTGAAAGAGAGTAAACAAACATATATTTCTAAACATTCCCTAGTGATCACCCATCCTGCAAGAGACCAAATCCGACGTCACCTAACTCCACTGACTGTGAGACCGGGAGCGTACGCATACTATTCATTTATTTAGCCGTAAGAAATATCCACCGAAGAATTCTCAGGTCAGTAATTCAGTAACCCGCTGTCAATGCAATTATCCAGAAGTCTAATGATGACAAAATGCACGAAAATTCACCAGCCATGAATTCGAATAATGTAAATAACGGCTTGAAACTTAATATTATGTTGGGAAGGTAAAGCCTGTATAAGTACACATGGAAAAAGCGTAATTGGCCGTTTCTTGGTTATGTCTGTGAAGTTATAAATGATGCTAACGGTACTATCATTAAACCACACGATATGTGCATGCAAAGCATGGGTGCTTTGAACTAGTAGCATTAATAATAATAATAATAATATTCATGATTATATGCAGATGGTGAAGTTTAGGGAAGCATAAAAAAAGCTATGACGAATATAATGTGATGACGTCGACTGATGTATTAGCAGAAACAGATATAAATATACTATTACCAAAGGACAGTAATAGAAAATGGTCACATTTTTCCAATTGTTCTACAAGTGGATTGAATCTATAAATTCAAGGCGATTATAATGTGGAAGAACGCAAAAAATGGTATGGATGGACCAGATTTAAGAGAAAGCTTGGTGCGCGCGTTTATGTGAGTGTGTGTGTGTGTTTGTGAGTGAGTGAGTGAGATATATTGTTTACATAATGCATTACCGAGAGATGGGCTACAGGATGAGATAAGATATGAGAACTGGAATTACCTTTTACGCCTTAAAATAAGAGAAAAAGGAGAGCATACATGCAAAGCACTTGCTGGGCAGGACAGTAATAATCAGAATAACAGTCTTTATTTGATGGGGACCATATTTTTGTGTATGGGACACTCACCTCGCCGGCAAGAACTTAAATTCGACTCCATAATATTGCGTAGCAATTTAGGTATAATTTGTGAAGAACTTTTTCCTTACATTTTTAGAATGATTTGCCTCCGAAAGTCTTAACATCTTCATGGGACATGAATGAAAAACTTCACCTTCAAAACTGAAATGTATTTCCAAATACGTTTAGATTCGTTTTCAGATGAAAGCCTTGAAATTTACTAAACAAACATTGGTAAATTTTCTCCTTCCTAATAAAAACCTCCTATCACTTAGTAAGCCTTGAGATTTGTGGGGGATAATGGATGACATATTTCTCTTTTAGATTTCGACCATAGCTTGCCGTCGAAGGACTGACATCACTGCGACCTCAGTGGCTCGGAATTCAACCTGAGTTAGAGAATTAATAAAATATTGGTTTGGTTTAGGATATCAAGGGTTTATTAGAAAGTTTATTTACAAACTATGAAACTTGAAAGCTAGGTAGGTGGTGTAGCTTTATATATGCTTATATATGTGTGAGTATACATATGCATATATATATATATATATATATATATATATATATATATATATATATATGTTATATACATTATACACACACACACACATATATATATATGTGTATGTGTGTGCGCGTGTGTGCATGCTTATGTATACTTTTTTTCAACGCATTTCTTTTCCATTTACAGGAAATAAAGCAGAAGAGGTTAACCTTTCAGTACTCTGAACTTCTTTCGGTATACATTTGCTAGTCACTTGCGTTTATTAAGCGTTTATTAATCATATCCTACCACCACAGTTGTATAACCATTAGATGCAGCGTACACTTCTTCGGTCAATAAAGGCACAGTGAATTTTTAATGTAGCGTAACCATCCTCCTATCCTGGTCAAGGAGTCAAACTTTGTAGGAAGATAGATAGATAGATATAAGTAGACAGATAAAAGAAACGTATCCATAAGTAAACAAGCGCTGAGACAAACTGGCATGAAAATACTTAAGTATTTGGGAGTTATTTGACCTTATTAAGTATATCGTAGTTTAACCAGACCACTGAGCTGATTAACAGCCCTCCTACGGCTGGCCCGCAGGATTAGATAATTTTACGTGGCTAGGAACCAAGTTGGTTACCTAGCAACGGGACCTACAGCTTATTGTGGGATCCGAAGCACATAATATCGAGAAATTAGTTTCTAATCACCAGAAACCAAGTCCTTTAACTCTACATTGGCAGAGCGGGGAATCGAACTCGGACTGCTGAATCGGTAGGCTAGCACGTAAACCACTCGTCCACGAGGGGAACTGTCTGAAGTTATGACTGCTTGGGTCATGGACACCGAACTGCAAGTAAAAGAATGTTATGCACATTAAAAAGAAAATGTATTATATTTCCAGACTTTAAAGTCTGTTGAATCTTTAGTGAAATTATCTCCATTCACCATTTTTTTTTACTTTATCAAACCCCTCTATGGTCCCTATTAGAAAAGACGTATTGGTCCATTATCCTGAGTCATGGGCAAAACGGCTTATTTTGGACTTTCATGCGAGCGTTTTTATCGGCGTGTAAGGCCAGATTAATTACTTGCATATACTCTTTATACTATACAAAATACCATTTAATAAGTTCAATCTAACTGTCTATTGTAGTCAGGTGTTATATATACATCTGTGCATAAGAGTACTTATTAGCATATATGTGTGCATGTGGGAGCACGTCCGTGTACTCGTGTAATGAGAAAGAAAAGTAATTCATGGCGCACAATGAAGTACGTTACACGAGAAACTTGCGGTTTCGCGGTAAGATTATACAGGCAGATAACTGGTTGTGTAATTCGGGTATCAAATGGAACACCGTTATCCGGAGAAGAATGCAAAAGAAAAAAAAGTAATAATAATAATTAATAGTAAAAACAAAAATAAAGTAGACCGTGAGAAATTTGAAGACATCTGAGTACTTAGGGACGGAAAGGGTTGGAAATGGCTAATAATTATTTGCATAATTACAAGGATGAATGACAGGGAAAAAAATATAATGAAGGTGGCAATCGTTATGAGCATATCACTGCAAACAGATCGCTGAAGGGATCGTTTAACCATTATAAAGACCAATCTGTTCCAGCGATCGTTTTTGTTGGGGTGGAAGATTCCTTCACTAGAATGAGCTCTGTCTGTTTGCGTGCGCGTAATTTTTGCCCCTCCGTTTTTTATTTTTATTTTACTATACTTATTTTCTTTGTCTTTGAGTCTTTCTACATAACGGGGTATCGTATTATGTGGTAGATTGCCTTTCTGGCTTTACCCTCATGGATTTGCGCTAGTCGTGAATAATAATAATAATAATAATAATAATAATAATAATAATAATAATAATAATAATAATAATAATAACAAAGCAAACGAATGCCCGGCACTTGCACAGAACCATTACAAAAAGAGGCGTGATTCAGTAGGAAAAGCCCTCCACTGGAGCTTGTGCAAGAAACATCAGCTACCTTGCAGTAATAAGTGGCACGAGCAAAAACCTGAGGTAGTGATAGAGAACGATCAGGCAAAGATCCTCTGGGACTACGGTATTAGAACAGACGGGGTGATATGTAGCAATAGACCAGACGTGACGCTGATCAACAAAATCAAGAAAAAAGCATCACTCTTTGATGTCGCGATACCATGGGACACCAGAGTAGATGAGAGAGAGAAAAAAAAGAGAAAATATTAATAAGTATCAAGACCTGAATATCTGAAGATAGAAGTAAGGATATAGGATATGCCAGTGGAAATTGTACCCATAATCATAGGGAGACTAGGCACGATCCCAAGATCTCCTAAAATGGAACCTGGAAAAATCAGATGCTAAAGTAGCTCTAGGACTCGTGCAGAAGAGTGAGTTCCTGGAAACAGCGCATAGTAAGAAAAGTGATGAACTCCTAAAGGGAGGCAGGATGTAACCCGGAACCTTACACTATAAAAATCACCCAGTCGAAGAGGAAGACTGTGATTAGAAAAAAAAATCATACTAATATAACGTCGCTCAAAAAAAGTTATTTTATGATCGGAAAGTAGAAAGAAGATATCTCGCCAAAGAATCATGAAATATTTTCTAGTGATTTTGTTGGTCAGTAAACAAGTATAATTAATCTAAGGACAAGTTAATTTATATGCTTTGTTATTACCTTTGTAATTATTATTATTATTATTATTATTATTATTATTATTATTATTATTATTATTATTATTATTATTATTGCCTCTAGTACTACCACAGAAAATAATAATAGCAACTGCAATCCTCCCTTGCAAACGGCATTAGAATAATAAACACAAAACTGTGGTCAAAATATCAAAATATATAAATGCTATCCATGGAGGGTTAAATGATTTTGGAGGCAGCTTCATTCTATGCCTCAAGGTAACAAAGTAATCATAAGAAGTGATTTTTTGTTCAAATATCCTCTGACAATATCGTTATAAAAAAATAGATTGGATGGAGCCAAAGTCCCTTGAGTTGGCATCAAATGTTCGTTAAGAAATAGTGTTTTTCGAGGTTGATATTCTCTCTCTCTCTCTCCATGCAAATGTACATACACACACACACACACACGCACACTACGTAAATTACAAAATAATAAAATGATATATGATATATATATGATATGATGATATGATATATATATATATATATATATATATATATATATATATATATATAATATATATACATATATAACATGTTTATGTGTATACCAACACACACACACCCATATATATATATATATATATGTATATATATATATATATATTATATATTATATATATATATGTATATATATATGGGTGTGTGTGTGTTTGTATGTGCATGCACGGGCCTGTAAGTGCGTGAGTGCTTGCGCGCACGCACATTTGCAGAAACATATGCATGGGTCTATGAAGATGTTTAGATCAATTTTACAGCTTTCAACATGACAAAACGTTCATGAAGCGTCAAGAAAAACATCCTAACAGCCTCGCGCTCTGAGGCAAGTGCCTAAAAATGTCGACGGACATACGTGATCTTTTCACGCTTTTTAGACGCGATTCCAATTTTATGGTTCGGAAAATAATTCGAGGATATGAATGACAAGATTTTCAAGTTGCAGGGGATGTTATTTTGCCCTAAATGGGATTATACCTGTTTTAACTTTACGTGACTTAATCAAAGGAGCTGATTGATGTTTTTCCTTCCCATTCGCTTGGAACGCACGACATCACTTTCATGTCTTTTATTTTCCTTTAAGATTGTGTTGATGCACCTGTCCGTCTGTCTGTCAGTCTGCATGTCTTTCATATTTGTTGATATGTTAGTCCGTCCGTCTCTTTCTTTCTTTCTCCTGATCTCGACCCCCTCTGATTACCTGCCTGGCTTCGTTCTACTTAAAGAACGTCACAATACGCAGAAAGATTCTCGTAACTCCACCTCATTTCTCTCTCTCTCTCTCTCTCTCTCTCTCTCTCTCTCTCTCTCTCTTCTGTAAGTACATATTTCACTATATTGTTCTGTGGTTCTTTTTTAAGCAGTCCATACTCACAGCATCCAAGACCCTTTCACGTTCCACATCTCTCTCTCTCTCTCTTTTCTGTAAGTACATTTTTTATGATGTTGTTCCGTGGTTCTTTTTTCAGCAGTCCATACTCACAGCATCCAAGACCCTTTCACCTTCCACATCTCTCTCTCTCTCTCTCTCTCTCTCTCTCTCTCTCTCTCTCTCTCTCTCTCTCTCTCTCTCTCTCTCTCTCTCTCTCTCTCTCTCTCCAGTAAGTACATCCTATATAAGATTGTTCTTTTATTTGGTTCTTTTTTTAGTAGTCCATACTCAAAGCACCCAAGGCCCCTTCCACACACAACCCTCATTCCTCTCTCTCTCTCTCTCTCTCTCTCTCTCTCTCTCTCTCCTTCGTTAAACTGTTAGACTAGGATGGCCTTGTACCTTCATGAGGTCTTGGCCCACCAACACCATGTATCCCCATTCCCTTGTCATTGCTATCTTTATATACCGAAAAATATAATCAGTCCATCTCCCTCTGTCTCCTTTACAATAATTCTCTTCAGCTGCTAATACGAGTAGATAACGCGGTAAGTTACGGCGACAGATGGCGGCTACGACGGACGGTAGCCAAGAGAGTACTTACTAAGGAATGTTAATATCGGGACAGGACAAAAGGAACGGAATTGTGGTCGGCTGTAATCACTTTGCGATTGCATAAAAAAAAGGAAAAATGAAAAAAAGAGGAAAAGTAGAGGTGATGGCTTGAGTCTGTGTGTACAAAGGGGGACAGCTTTGTGGCTCCTGTCATAGAGATTCTTTGTGTCTTCTTTTCTTCAGGAAGTGTTTTGCAGATTATAGCCATCAGTCAAATGGATGATGGTCGTATGATAGGTAATCTGACATTGTTTACGATGGAGAATATCTTTTTTGATGAAATCAACTTTTGAAAGTGCTGGTATGACGGAATTTGAAATAAAGAAAGACTACAGTCGTTAAATGTTATCACGGAAAGATAATTTTTATATGAAATCGCTAAAATCTGATTAGTGAAAATGTTTATTTTCTGCCAATGCCCTTCAGGTAAAAAAGTGATAAAGGCAATATCATATCTATTTGATCGGCTGTATAAAAAAAAAAAAATTCTATTCAATGGTGGAAAAACTCTGAGCTACTGTCCACGCGGCAACTCACATCTGTATCATGTTTTTAATGTTATGATTGAATGGTCTGTATAAAACTTTATCATACATAGTTACATTCATTTGTAAACAAATATGTAATTATCATAAAGCGTACACATGCAAACGTTTCTAGACTATCCAAATCCTCTCTGAAGGTTTATGCTATAATAAGGCCCTCGCTGTCGGCAATAAAATCGAAAAATTTAAAAGGTTAAGAAAGTAATGGTAATTATACAATAAAATTACAAAAAACCGAATTTTTACGTTACAGATAAATATAATTTCGTCGAAGTGATTTAACTGTTTATTATGCAGCAGCCTTTTGTTTGTTATTACTTCCTAGAACAGAGTTGTTCATATATTACATCTCCAGGCTCGCCTTATAAACTCGTACGCGACTCTCTACGCATTTAGATACCAAAAGATGCCGATGTTCAGAATCAAGAAAGGTTTGTCGCTTCATCTTCACCGCCATTTTCCATTCACAATCATGAAATCATGTTTGACACGTTCAGTCGCAAAAGAATACTTTTATATTAAACTCGTTTTCATTGACGCAGCATAGGAATGCATTTTTCAAATAGGTCTAACAGCACTGCACTTAAAGCACTGGACATCTAGAATAAGGTATTGAAATCAACCCATTTTGATGGTAAATCAAGAATATTCACATACGAGGTATCTTTCTTGATGGGAAGGGTAACAAATGTGTTTCAAGTCATTTCTATATACGTGTGTGTGTGTCTGTGTCTGTGTGCATACCTTCAGTTACATGGTAACCATTCTTTTACAAGCGGCTTCATTTGTATCCTTCAGCACAACAGAAAAAAGATGATTAACATCAGTGTCTAATTAAAACAATTACGCAATATGTTGATAGGAAATTAATGTTGAAAATGCATCTGTAAGGCACACACAATAACTTAATACATAACCCTGAACGCAGGCCTTTGCATCGAATTGAAATGATGTTAAATATGCATCACCTCGACTCTGTTTTCCTTCTTCCCCACAAAACACAATCATAATGAACCGAAGCGTCATTCATTTTACTTTTTTCTTTAAACCATTCAGTTATTTTGTTATCTAGCTGCCTATCCTTAGTTATGAGGCAAGTCCCTTATAAAAGCATTAAAGAATTACACTTATTTACTGTGTACACAGAATTTTACTTGGCATGTTGTTAATGGAATGCTAATTCGTACTAGCAATGTTTGTACCATCTCGAAAGGAAAACTCATTGTGGTAACTATTCTGAGCTTGGCAATAATTTGTCAGGATAAAGGGGAAAGTTACCTTTAATGGAATTATACAAGGTTATTAAAATCACGTTTCAATTCCAAAAATACTTCCAGGCAACATCAACTACTCGTCTTAAAAAAATATAAAAATTGTAACAATTCAGTCATCTAATCATTAACCCATTACCAGTAATAGTTCACTTATAAGCTGTACAATTACAGAGATAAAAAAATAATTCTAAGGATAATTTATTACGCATTAGCGTGAATGATAATTAGCGACGCGTATGTCATTATAGACAATTTATACACGTTCCGTTAGCTTACATGCTCCAAATTTAGGTCAATGATATTTATTACTCATACGAATTATAGAAAACTCAGAGAATGGACTCATTAAATGCGTAAAGGTTCCGATACTAAGCAATAATAATAATAATATAATAATAATAATAATAATAATAATAATAATAATAATAATAATAAGTTTCCAGTGAAGATCACTGATAAAAATGGTCCAAATTATAACATCTTCCAATAAAATCGTAAACATATTTCTTAAAGTTTATGAAAGCTATAATTTAACATTTTCTTCGTCACCCTGAAGATAATCAATTGTATGAGATGAAATTATGAAATGGCAGAGAACTAAAAAAGAATACTAGCTTGAATCCCTCGAACCTGTATGTCAAAACACTGTGGAATTCTCTCTCTCTCTCTCTCTCTCTCTCTCTCTCTCTCTCTCTCTCTCTCTCTCTCTCTCTCTCTCTGTCTGAGTGCTGAAATGGCAGAGAACTTAAAATGAATACTAGCTTGAATCCCTCGAACCTGTATGTCAAAACACGGTGGAATTCTCTCTCTCTCTCTCTCTCTCTCTCTCTCTCTCTCTCTCTCTCTCATTCCAATGAGTGTGCGTGTAATGACTATCCTCTGGTAGTTAAACGCTTCGTAATGATAATCAAGTGAACTAACGAGCGGTAAGTCAACAAATGTACCATGAAACTAACACTAAATTGCTTGTTATCATTAACACTTTAGAAAAGGAATTGTGTTAAAATAATAGATAAATGCTTCTAAATCAGTGACCATGCACAGAGGTCATCTTCAGGACGAAATTCAGGACATCCTATTGGGTGTCACAGCCACAAAGGTCATCGACAAGAAACATGTTATTAAATAATCTATTTCCATAAATAGCTTCAAACCTTGACATAAGCTATCTTGATTTTTCATAAAAGTGACTTAATATCCATTTTAGGATTGAAGTTATTGTGCTTATTTTCCATAATTTTTATATTTGTGTTATAATTCTCTTCTGTTTAAACCTTAAATTATTTATCTTAAAAATCCGTTATATGCGGAAAGTACAGAAATTAATCAAATTAACTAACATTATCAAATCATTTTGTAAATAAGTAAGCATATGAGCAAAAAAGATAGATATCCTGGGTAAGATTAGACAAAATATTTGAGAAGAGGTTCAAATATTTTATAAACATTCGAATGTAACAAATAATTTGTAAGGACTGATAAAGAAAAGTCTTTGAAATTTCCTTGTCCACTTTCGGACAAATTACAGGCCGTTTCTATATGTTCCCGCGACTTTATTATATTCAAACAACCTCGAGAAGAAAGACGAAAAAAATATTCTTAAAAAACTGACCGTAATATCGATCATTCCCTTTTATTAAAGATACCTGTGATATGCAATTCAAAGGACATGTCACTCTAACGAGATTCTTCTTTTTTTAAACTCATGTACACGAGAGAACGAGATATGTGTTGAGAGTCTTCCTCAATTTTGATACATTTTGCCTGGAGCGGAAATCATGTTCTTGAAGACATCTTCCGTTATGCGAATGGAAACACTATCAACAACCTAGTCTCACTCTCCATACCTCTCTCCCCACCTTCTCTCTCTCTCTCTCTCTCTCTCACACACACACAAACGCATTCTTTACGAGACTTTGATGATAGGTGGCCTTTAAACGACCTTGAATACGTGGGTAAACTAAGATCTTCGAGATAGTATGTGAAAAATATCTGTCATGTTACAGACTTGACCCTTGTTCACTTGACAGATAATTCTACAGGTATAGCGTGGCATACCAACCATCGGAAGAAGTAAAAAAAAGAAGGTATGAAGAAGCTTAGCTGCAAGGCCTTTCTTTAGGTATTATGCAAGTTGCGCAAATTACATTGGTCGTTCAAAAAAAAAAAAAAAAAAAAAAAAAAAAAAAAAAGACAAGGTTGAGAATTCGGGTATGCGAACACTCAGTGTATTAGGTAGGGTACGGAATAATCCTTTGGTTAGGTAAGAAAATTAATATTTTAAAAGCTTTCGAAAGTACCGTCGACTTGGATGTTTTAAGAGTGACAAATCTCTGATGTTTATATCAAGGGTAATACTATGAAGAGTAAGGGAGCAATTTATATGATAAATATTTTCTAATTTTTCTTTAATCGGCAAGTGTCTGAAAGTTTGCATTAAATACTATTGAAGATTATCTTATCTAAATTTATCGATATTAGGTCCATATATTCAGTTGGAAGACACCATAAAACGATCAACACTCAAAGATAGAGTATGGGTGAGTGTAAGATTGACACTTTATCTCATAAAATACAGTGTTATTGAAATCTGCACATAGCGTAGCTGTTTGGTGTCAGTGGCATTGCACTATCACGAAGCACTCATAAAATACAGTGTTATTGAAATCTGCACATAGCGTAGCTGTTTGGTGTCAGTGGCACTGCACTATCACGAAGCATACCAACTAAAAGAGTATATACTGCGATGCTAATTGGCGGTGGGGGGAGGGGGAAATGGCGGTTTCCTAGCCGCTTGAAATAAAGTACAGAATAACGGCAACCAGAAAAAGGTGGGCTGTCAACGGAGATGAGTAATTTAAATGGCTACCTTGTAAACGGATCCAAACGATGGATAGGAATAGCTTGCAAAATGGGGATCAAGCGAGAGACGACAGGAACTGACGTGCCGGAAATAACAGGACTGCAGAGAAGTTATTCTGAAGAGCATAAATCGGTAGAGTACGATGCACATCGATGGCTACAAGTGAGAAACACTGAAAAATCTTTTGAGAATTTGTTATCTGTATATTTCCCACACACACACACACACACACACGCCCACGGACAGACACGCATATATATATGGATATATTTATATGTGTATGTGTATATATGGCTGCATATATAATATTATATTTATATATATATCTATATATATCATATATATATATATATATATAAATTATATTATATATATATATATATATATATATATATATATTATTATATATATACATATTTACATATTTATAATATAAATATAATATATATATGTATGTATGTAAACATGCTTGTATATATAAAAACTTTTTCGGAAAGATACGAGTATGCTGTTCATTTGGATTATAGTTCTTGGATTATAGCTATTCAGCTGTTAACAAACAAAACTATCATTCGTCAGTTGCATGTGCTATTATATGATTTGGTCAGATAGCATTTGCTAATTTTCTAACAGAACTTTATTCTATTTAAGACTGCCTAGTCTTTTAAATCAAACGGTAATTAATTGATCTTATTGTCATTAGTAACCAATGAATAATTCAACTCACTATCAAATATTTTCAGTGTGTGTAAATTAGTATACCTGTTGCTTCTATATGAACTCGCTTTTGGATAGTATTAAGCAATTAATTAAATAAAACAAACAATTTTGTGTATATAAAACGTTTAATACTTTAGTCACTATCAAACCAGTAAAACCGATTTTGTTGTTTTAGGTACGGCCGTCAATGCACATTACCATGTTCATTATTATAACAACAAAAAGAAATAAGAATAATATGAATAACTGAATACTTGTCATGTTATGAAAAATACAAAATATTTGAAAGTTTAAAAGTAATGTCTCTAACAAATTTTTAATTTCAGGTATCTAACTATGTTTTAAGGCAGAAAAACCCATTATCATAAATTTCTCACCATGTTTCAGGCAATAAAAAATTTATCTTTAGTTGCTTGCAACATTCCGGACAGGTGAAAAAAAAAAACAAAATCCAAGCTTAGTTGTGATCAGCGTTTCAGTAGGCAAGCGAACTGGACTTTTCTGGTGTGTAATCTGGTAATCTCATAACCTCATTAATTTACAGTAACTACTTACTGTTCTTAACAATTCATCACACAAGGTAACTCATTCTTTTTCAGAGGCGTCACCGTTCTGGTGAATTAACACCTGGAAGATAATTCAGTGGACCGGTATATTCTGATCTGAACAAACAACGGATCACTTGATCTTCTTTAACGAGTGGTTTAGAGTCACTGAAAGGTTAGGTGAGGCGGAAAATTAAGTAAAAATGTTAGAACAACAATGCACTGCAGTTAGATGCCGGAAATGGCGCTTAAACCTTTCGCCTATTTAGTAACCACTGGATATTACATAATCGGGAGGTATACCTAGTGTCTAGACAATTGATATAATTTAGCAGTAGATTAGCACTATTCACTATGAAGTGGTTATCATGTCGCCAGAGAATCACGAAGCAATAACCCATTTGGTAAATTGGAACTATAATCAATATAGACAATTAAAAAAAATATTCAGTTATCTATTTGCCATTTATTGCATTTATCGCCTAGAATTCCATTTTATATGGATTCATGACGAATATAGAATTCGGATAATAGGTGACGATAATTCTATTGACGTCAAATTAATGGTCTAAAATTCAAATTGAAGTTATGCAGATCTAATTAATTAAACGTACTGGTGTTAGGAATTCTTTATTTTTACGATACGGTGCCCTCTGAGGTAAATATAGGTATCTAAGGATTACTTTATGCGTTTTAACTGATCCTTATAACATGGTAACAACGGAGAATTATTGACAAAAATAGTAACAAGGTCTTTATCACTTTTCAATATTCTTTTTACAGTACGGTTGAACGACTTAATAACTTCGTGAAGGAGGTTGTTATTCAGAACTGGGTGTAAGTTATCTAACCCAGAAACTTCGTATAAAAGAATTCATGTTAAATAATAAAACTACCATCAAATATGAAGATTTTACAATCATTGGCCAATAAAAGGAAATCAACGAACTGTTGAAATTTGTAAACGCTAAACATCAAATTACAAGTTCCGACTCTAAACGACCATTCCTCTTGCCGTTGTTTAATTTTAGTGTGTTTTGATCTTTGATGCTGAAAGGTTGGCTGTGTGAAGCTGTTTTCTGATGTGGTTTTATGAATATATGACTTTTACTTTTGATTGTATGTGTTGGCGTTCTTTTCTTTTATACTTATATAAATTTGTTGAGATATTTAGAGACTATTTTCATTATTTATAATCTTTTGTACTTCTAGTCTCAGTTTTAATCATGTGTGCATGTAATTAAAGTCTGTGAGTTGTGATTTGAATTATTGGATCTTCTAATCAGATCTTATTTTATGTTAACATATATTTTGATTTGTAGAAAATCACTGAAGATGTGGCGATGTTGTCAATGAAACGTAGAATTAAAACGAAATGCATATCTTATCGTATTCCTGCCCTTAAATTGCTTCGTCATATATATATATATATATATATATATATATATATATATATATATATATATATATATATATATATATATAGAAACATCTACACATATATACATACATATATATATATATATATATATATATATATATATATATATATATATATATATTGTGTGTGTATCTACTTACTCCAACCTTTCATGCCTTACAAAAGTATAGAGAGGAAGCATGCACAGCAATTCACAGCTAATGACCGTGATTTATACGGGATCGTAAATTTCACAGGATAATATGTATAAAATCACTAATCTTTAAGACACGATACCGCTAACTTTTTTCTTTCGTCCAGATACACCATCTTGTACTAAACAGGCCCCCTTCCCTACCATTCCCTTACGCTCCCTTATGGCTAAGTGACCATAATACGCGTTCACTTACATCACCAAACCGCATCGAAGAGAGACATATTTTCCCATCGAGCCGTTAATCGTCCGTGGGACGTGCTCAGCTTTACCTCAATTAAACAGGCAAAAACCGGACGTGGGACTTTCACATCTTTAAAACGGTGGTTATTAGCCTGCGCACTTTCTGGGACTTCCTGGAGAAGAATACAGTCCCGAGTCGGAAATCCGCATGCAAGAAAGTTTTACTCCTAGTCGAACAGCTTTCCAGCCCCATTGTGGCCCATTGCCACTTGCCCAGGACTGCTCAAGTCTTTTCACGGATTCAATAACGAGTGGTGATACAATGGTGTTGACATTGACATCGATTGTTTCCCAGCATAGCCATTCCTTAGAAGTGACCCATTTCTTGGTCATAGTTTTACGTTAAAAAATGAATTCAATTTAAAAAGATTGCTTTTGCTTTTTTAAAGTTTCATTCAATTTGCAACATGCATGGGCGTTTAAAATCTTATTTGAGTCATGATCGTCATACAAAAGACTTTCCACTCGGGATATAACAGTAGTCGACTGCTTTCGCTTTGCCTAACCATCTATTATCCAGTTCCGTCGCTATTTGCAAACGTGTAATGCCATTCATTCTGTCCCTCCTTAGTCTATTTTTAACATTCCGTCACGTGGTTCTATCACAGCTGTCCAGTTAACTAGGGAGGAAGAAGGATTTAGAGTCAATGACATTTTTATACATTTTTTTTTCTTTTTTACATTCTTGTCTCGCGAACCTCGTAGTGATTACACACGCACACTAGTTGTTCTTGCAGCAAAGCTAAACAACGTTGGATCCGGTCAGTACTTGGATGGGTGACGCCAAGAATTGCCCTGAATATCAAAAGGCTAACAACCTCATCCTAAAACAATTGCTGCAAGTATATATATTTATATATATATATATATAGTATATATATATATATATATATATATATATTATATATATATATATATATATATATATGTATACATATATATATATAAAACAGTATATACTTAACGTGATAAATCAAGAAGCCATAAAAAGGGATTGCGCCCAAATCAGCTACAATATACATCGTTGTTGAAAGTCTGATTATTTTTCTGCCGTGGGATTGAAACGAAAACGATTCTAATAGCCTGTAAACAAAATATATCAGATAAAATAACTTACCTGTATCAGGAAGAGATTCTGTTTTTGTGCTAATTATACAAATATATTTATGCAAAGACCTTTCGAGACTATTCTCGTATTGAACTTCTAGAAGCAAATGAAAGTTCTCGTTGAAAGCTAATGATGAAAACAGTTATAAAAGAAGAGTAGGACCATCAAGTCAGTCACTGATAACGGAATTCAAACTGAAAGAAAATCCACTTCTCTTGATTTTATTCTATTCAATGAGAGTAAAAAAAATGGAAAGTAGATCACTACCAACTGACAAATTGCATGTCATCCTCACTGTTCAGAAGTTTTAAATAAATGTGATTGTGATGCGATCAGAGACTGTGGTGGAGAGTCAGTTTTTTGGCAGCAGTATTTTGTGTTATTGAAGTTGTTTGAATTATTGTTGATATTGTATGTTTGAAGGTTGTTGTGCCTGTGTTGTTGAATTTGTTGTGCTTGTGAGTTGTGTTGTATTGTGGATGAGTTGTTGGAGTTGTGAGTTGTTGAGTGTTATTGTTGGTGAGTTGTTGTGGTTCCTTGATGTTGTAGATGGTGTATTGACTTGCAGTGTTATTGTTTTTTTATGTTGTTATTTATTGTTTGTTCAGTGGTATTTTGTTGTATAGTTATTGAATTATGTGGTTATTGTCCTTGTTTGGTTGTTTGTGTATTATTAGAGAAAGAAATCTACAGTTATGTAGGGGTGAATATGCGTACCCTACATAGCTGTGGGTTTGTTTTTCCATTAAAGGCTCATGCTTCTATTTTTTAAGTATTACTTTTATAATAATAATAATGATATGGAGCACCTAGGTTAGTAAGGGCTTCTGCCAACAGTAAGGGCTGGAGAGAATCACTCGACCTGACCCTACCTTACTGTTAGCAGAAGCCCTTACTAACTGAGGTGCCTCATGCAGAAGCTCTATCCTCACCAGGGAATTGAAAGAAACAGCCACAAACTTGAGAGAAAACAAAGAAATAATAATAAAATAATAATAATAATAATAATAATAATAATAATAATAATAATAATAATCAGTGGCAAAAGCCCTCCACTGGAGCCTGTGCAAGAAACATCAGCTACCTTGCAGTAATAAGTGGTATGAGCACCAACCTGAGGGAGTGATAAAAAACGATCACGCAAAGATCCTCTGGGACTATGGTATCAGGACGGATAGGGTGATACGTGCAAACAGACCAGACGTGACGTTGATTGACAGAGTCAAGAAGAAAGTATCACTCATTGATGTCGCAATACCATGGGACACCAGAGTTGAAGAGAAAGAGAGGGAAAAAATGGACAAGTATCAAGATCTGAAAATAGAAATAAGAAGGATATGGGATATGCCAGTGGAAATCGTACCCATAATCATAGGAGCACTAGGCACGATCCCAAGATCCCTGAAAAGGAATCTATAAAAACTAGAGGCTGAAGTAGCTCCAGGACTCATGCAGAAGAGTGTGATCCTAGAAACGGCACACATAGTAAGAAAAATGATGGACTCTTAAGGAGGCGGGATGCAACCCGGAACCCCACACTATAAATACCACCCAGTCGAATTGGAGGACTGTGATAGAGCAAAAAAAAAAAAAAAAAAATAATAATAATAATGATAAACCACATAGCAAGCAAGCGAATGTCCTGCACTTGCACAGAACCAGTACTAAAAGAGGCATGATTCAGTAGCAAAAGCCCTCCACTGGAGCCTGTGCAAGATACACCAGCTACCTTGCAGTTATAAATGGTACGAACACCAACCTGAAGGAGTGAGAGAAAACGATCAGGCAAGTATCCTCTGGGACTATGGTATCAGAACAGATAGGGTGATACGTGCAAATAGACCAGACGTGACGTTGATTGACAAGATCAAGAGGAAAGTATCACATATTGATGTCGCAATACCATGGGACACCAGAGCTGAAGAGAAAGAAAGGGAAAAAATGGGTAAGTATCAAGAACTGAAAATAGAAATAAGAAGGATATGGGATATGCCATTGGAAATTGTACCCATAATCATAGGAACACTAGGCACGATCCCAAGATCCCTGAAAAGGAATCTGGAAAAACTAGAGGCTGAAGTAGATCCAGGACTCATGCAGAAGAGTGTGATCCTAGAAACGGTCCACATAGTAAGAAAAGTGATGGACTCCTAAGGAGGCAGGATGCAACCCGGAACCCCACACTATAAATACCACCCAGGCGAATTGAGGACTGTGATAGAGCAAAAAAGAAAAAAAAAATTAATAATAATAATAAAAATAATAATAACTTAAAAAAAATAATTATAATAATCATAATAATAATTTAATTTATTATTTTAATTATTATTATTATTATTATTATTATTATTATTATTATTATTATTATTATGGGCACATTCGAGTCGAATAAAGGAAGAAAGACATTAACTTCTTGATAAAAAAAATAGACAGGAACAGTAAAATGGGTGAAAGAAGTCAATAAAGGAAATTAAATGTTTATTTTTTTCTCTTGCGATAAAAAAAAAGCATGGCCGTAACCTTTTATCACGGCAGCTAAGCCATAATGTAACAAGATAATGCGAATCATTTACTTTGAAATACCAAGTGTAATCAATTCGCCAAATACGATGACAGCAGAAAATTATGATACTAGAAGGTTAAAACCCACAAACTGCTATCCTTGAGTATTAAAAGTGCTTATTTGGTTTGCATTGAAGACTGATAAATATTTGTAATGATAAGTAAGACTTCAACAGACTTCCTGTGGATGTTGTAATTTTTGGAAGCAAAACAATCCTTCAGAAATGAGATATTTGGAGAAGCAAAAAAAACCTCTTTTTACGGATGTTAGATATTTAAAGAAAACAACTTTTTATGCTTCCGATTAAGGTTTTTTTTGTTGAGCTCTCGGGAATATTCAAGAAAAACATTCTCTCTCTCTCTCTCTCTCTCTCTCTCTCTCTCTCTCTCTCTCTCTTCTCTCTCTCTCTCTCTCCCAACAAATTTCTGAACTCTCACTTTTCCGTTGGGTAATTCACTTTTATAGATATTCAGAACGATCTTCCATTTCTATGGGTGAGCAGAGGACATGAACCTCATTTTATCTTCTCTCTCTCTCTCTCTCTCTCTCTCTCTCTCTCTCTCTCTGTGTGTGTGTGTGTGTGTGCTTAATAACAAAGGAAATACGCTTATTATCATCTGGAGACTACAACCGTGTGCCTTGGGATGGCTCTCGCTGCATGAAAGCCTTAGCGGTGGGAGACTTCTGAGTTATTGTCGAACGCAATAACACCATAACTGCCAGGAACTGAAAGGTTAGACCGATAAATCTGATTGATAGAAACCCCGTATAGGCCAGCACTTAATGTCGTCAGTTGGCATTTCCTTAACTTCCAGAGTCCCACGAAAGATGTCGCTATCAAAATAACTTTTGTCGTTGCTATCAAAATAACTTTTAATGTTTAATTCTTAGAAGTACTGCCTAATCAATGAAACGGAATGCTGAAATAAACCTGGAATTTACATCGGAATAAGCATTATCGTAAATGAATCCGTATTGCGTAATAGACCTGGAATTAAAAAAATAATTTTTTTTCTAAGATTTCCGTCAATGCTGACTTTCTGAAATGTGCTGAGCAACCTTGGGTGGTGTGAACGGACTGAGGGATTGAGTGAAAGTGAATCTTAAGTTAGAGCGTATAGTGAATTTTAAGTTACAGTATAGTTGCACCCATACTTTAACTACGTGGTAAATTTAGAGGGAGTATTGTACTGGGAACTGCGCTAGTTCAGCTCGTGGTTGTTTCAGTAACACCCTTGGTACTTTCACACCCTTTACTATTTACTATTTATTCTCTCCCCTTTACCTATACCACCATCAACATCTCTTCCTCTTATTCCTTTTATTTTTCCAAAGATTTCTGTTACCTTAAGGGGCTTACGTTAACGCAACTGATTATTAGCCAATATTAGCTCTTTCACTGATAAAATGAAAGAATGGATACCCAGAGAAGTACAAATCAAATCTGTTTGGTCATCAAAACAGCGACTACCTTATTTCATTCTATTTTGTTTTTTGTAAGTTATCCGTCTCTTATTACAGATACCTGAATAACAAGACGCACGCAGGAAATTACTATAAGGGCAAAAATAGGAGTTAGATTTATCTTAAGGAACAAACAGTACTTTTCGAAATTAGCTAAAAAGACCGATGTCTCAATTTATCAATAAACCCGTATACAAATGGAAATAACTTTGCGTAATGAAACAATTGAAATAATATTTTCAAAACGTCAACATTAAAATGACACCAAAACTTCTCCGGAAATGTGAAGTCGTTAAATGATGATAAACGTCATTTCACACTGCAACTAACAGAGGTGCATTGCGTG
This sequence comes from Macrobrachium nipponense, assembly GCF_015104395.2. NCBI lineage: Eukaryota > Metazoa > Arthropoda > Malacostraca > Decapoda > Palaemonidae > Macrobrachium > Macrobrachium nipponense. The sequence goes on along the minus strand of NC_087203.1, from coordinate 72,638,794 downwards.
CAATGACGTTTCTATTTTCCGTAATAAGCATTTTTGAGGCGGTACTGATTGATGCAAATGACGCATAACATTATATTCGCCGATCCTTCAAGTACATGAAATATAGTTATATTACTGAATGTCATTACACAATGAGTTTCTTGCAGTTTGCAGCCAATCATGTATAAGGAAGATGTTACCAGGAGGAACTGCGAAACCGTGACTGCGCGAAATCACTTCGGCATTTCATGCTTTGACACCTGAGTGCATCATCTTCAATCTTGTTTTTTAATAATATCCTCAGAACAAGTTAACAGTATTCAGGTCGTATTATACATTCATTCCTTCAAGAGATGCTGCCGTTTACTCCTAAGAAAAAGACCTTGAGATATGTGAAGAGTTCCTGTTCCAAGGTGCTTAACGTTGTTGACAAATTTAACGAAATATCATCCAATATAAAGCATGCAGATTCCATGGATTAGCCAACGTGAAACTGTTTAATGAAAAAACTGGAGAACGTAAAAAATATAAGCCCTCCTTGCCTAAGACCAAATAAATTCATAGAGGAGACTTGTATTACCAGTGTAAGTAGGGTTCCATCTGAAAGAGTTTTAGAATATATGGTGCTAACCTTTGAAAAAATTCGAATATGATATTTCTCTCGGACATAAGTGATAAAAAAACGAGAGAGAGAGAGAGAGAGAGAGAGAGAGAGAGAGAGAGAGAGAGAGAGAGAGAGAGAGAGAATCGTCTTTCAAGTGTCTCCCGTTGGGCGGAAGGTCTGTTGCATGACTTATCCTGCGCATGCGCCAATGCACCGGCATGAGTGATGTTAGTGTCCGTTAATCCTGTTGTGGAGGTAAGTGAGCGTCACAACGTCACGCCAGGATGTGTGCTTACTCCCGTCACAAGTTTTCGATGTGTACCGACAGAAATGTTGTTGTTGGGAATTTTAGAATAAAAAAGAAAGTTTTGGGTGCATTTGGAAAATTCCCGTTTTCTGAATTGA
>NC_087203.1:72632806-72635306 GCF_015104395.2 Macrobrachium nipponense | reverse complement strand
GTATTTTAACAACTTCTTGAATGTAAATTACATGAGTAGGTTAATATTCGAAATAAGTAAGAAATATTGTCTATGAGGCTGTATGATCCGTGATGAGGTGAATGGAACAACAACTGCTGTATTGGCTGGAAGGTGGGAAATTTTAATTACAACTATGGCATGCCAGCAATGGTACTGCGCTGGTCTTTCGAGAATACTCTGCATATTCATATAAGTTTTTCTTAAGTATACAAATGATTGTAAAAGCTCAATGCGTATAACTATTCAATTTATTCGGTTAAAGTTTAAAATCCTATTCAGTTTCCTTCATCCTTTGCGTTGACGACATACTTTATACATATGACATAAAAGTCTAGCCTAGGCATAAACTTTTTTCTTTGTTGGGCATTGAATAAAGGTTACATTAAAAAAGTTATTTTGACTGAAATGGAATGAATGTTGAAAGTAAGGAAGTCACCGTCTGTAACTGAAATATTACGGTAGTAAACTAAGGACCAAGACAGCGAGTCCAGACCTTAGGGTTGTTGCGAACTATCCGAAACTTGGACGAAAGTACTTCGTTCTACTTATTATTATTCAAAATGCACTTAAATTCACATGTAACCAACTGAAACTACCATTTATTTGGTAAGCAAGATTCTACAAGGACGGATAACAGAATGAATGAGAAGTTTATCGGAAACAGCTAGTGAAAGAGAGAGAGAGAGAGAGAGAGAGAGAGAGAAGAGAGAGAGAGACGAATGATGTATGGGAATATAGGAAGGAAAATCAATGTTGAGCGGGTATGAAGGAATGGGTAGAATGAAACGGAAATGCTATGAAGAGGAAGAAAGGAATCTGGTCGTCCCCTAATCTTTCCACTTAAGTTGCTCTCTGGTTCACATTAAATTTGTCTTGAGTTCAACATGAAAAATGAGTCAACATTTCTCTCTCTCTCTCTCTCTCTCTCTCTCTCTCTCTCTCTCTCTCTCTCTCTCTTAGTTTAAATGTCTTAAATTTACCTTATAAATGTTTCTATCTCCCTATCACCGCTGATATTCGTTAGCATTTCATTGGTTTTAGTTATCTGTATCTTAACATCTCTCTCTTTCTCCCCTCCCCCACTTAGTTAAAACGTGTCAGTTTCCCAAATAAATAAACCAATGAAATTACTCCCCCCCCCCTCTCTCTCTCTCTCTCTCTCTCTCTCTCTCTCTCTCTCTCTCTCTCTCTCTCTCTCTCACGCACACACACAGACGGAAAACTAACTGGTCTTCTCTCCGTGAGTGAAAATAAGTGGTTGCTATTTGCTGCAATTTTATGCTCATCTGTCTAAATCTCTTTTAAATCAAATCATGTTTTCCAACCGTTATTTGCAGTGACCGGATGTGATTTGTCTTATGAATCCATTCGAAAAGGTGTTCCCCGCAGTGGAAGAACGAAAAGATATGCAACGAAAAAGACTGGTTTCTTACATGGGAAAAATTTCATAATGTTAGACAATCAGGCTTATTATATTTAAAGTTGAGACGACGAATGGTAATTCTGGTAGATGACATTATTCACGGTCATTGGAAAACTCTTTCCCGTTCATCCAAACCATTATGCAAAGATAAGAATGAATCATTATTTACTACTGCCCGAAATTAAAATCTCTGTTAAGCGCAGACAAATGACTACATAATTATTAAAAATAAACAGATTTCTGACGCTAAAGACAGACCTATTAATAGTGAATCGCTCTCTCTCTCTCTCTCTCTCTCTCTCTCTCTCTGGAAAAACCTATAATCAATAAACTCGATTCGATTTCTCAGGAATTTTCAAAGATGACTGAAAATAAAATTGCACGTACATAACGCAACCACGCGGAAATAGCTGGGAGGCCTGGGCATGAGCTCTGTTATGAGAAAAGATCGCGGAAAGTTACTGAGACGATAACTGCAGTTTTGGATGAAATTATCGCAACACTTTCGTCATCTTTTGAATTTGATGGATAGAAGGTGTAAAATTTGTCATTATTTCTCAATAAGACTTTTTTTTTATCTATACACTTGATCATTCTGTTATGTGGTAGTTTGCATTGCAGAACGTGTGTCATTTGATATTTTGTACAATAATGATAATAACAGGTAATAATAACATTATGCAAGGGAGCTAATTCTGGGTTAGCATATTTATTAACAATAATAATAGTGGGGCAAATCTACTTACATTTGCATCGAGAGATTTCGATGCTAGACAGAAAGGAATCCACGATGTGCACACTCCAAGAGAATAAAAAAATACTTGCGAGATTTCGATGCTAAATAGTAAGTAATCCATGAAATGTCATAGCTGAAGGGAACAATGACAGAGATCATCTCTAGGCCAACTGGCAAGAAAATTAATTGGACTTAATCTTCGACAGTAATAACATTTAATGATGGAGTTTAAGAGCTCTCAGTGTCATAATGAACGCTTTGTACGAAGCTAGAACGTCTCTTTCCTATTGTTTCTATACTAATTATACCTACACTTGATT
>NC_087203.1:72612806-72627806 GCF_015104395.2 Macrobrachium nipponense | reverse complement strand
GTCTATCAATCAACACATGAGCTTCGAACTTCTGCCATCCATATAACTGTTACGACCATTAAAAGAAGCAATGCGAGGCACATGATGTACGGCGTTAATTACCGTAGTTTTGTGAGGGCCGTTTCTAGTCTTAATTCATTCAGTCAATAAGTATAACTGTTTCCTCGATGGAAAAAGTTCTTGGCTCTTGAGTCCATTGATAGAGATGAGACAGAAGACCTACAGAATCGATGACCGTAGCTTTTTAACGCCCGTTTATATATAAATCTTGATTCAATCAACAAACGAGGTATGAGGAGCTCCTGCCATCAAGGCTCCAAGGGGTAGCGACCTCACAGCTCGCAGCCTGGCCACAAGCTCCCGCTATTGGCCTACACAAGGGAGCCACTTGCGCCAAGGAAGGAAAAAAAAATCCAGAGAACGTTATGATTTCCCACAATTTGGCAGCATTCCGTAGCCGATGGAGGTTGCCTGAAGATGAGGTGACAGACTGTAGGCACGAGGACTGAAAAGAGATCTATGAGAAAAAGTAGGCATAATGATAGGTTTTAGATAACTGGCGTGGGCAAAGACGGACGCCACAAATTGATTTAAAGGTCCATCAAATAAAAGAAAAAACTGTTGATGGTAGACGGATGTGCCACCATCTCACGCCCTCTTTCAACGTGATCAGTAACTTGTAAGTGTGTGCCTGTGTCTGTGCGTGTGTTTATGTTTTTGTGCGCTTCTTTTCGCCGGAAAAAAATCAAGAGTTAGGCTCATCTTGCAACTCTGATGATCCATCCATGCACCATTGCGTTAGTTTTTAACTTATCGTTGTTGACTCTCTCTTTTTTTAGTTTCATTATCTTACTTTCTGTTACCTTATATCGGTGCTTCTCTTGGCATATCAATATTAACACATTTATAACCATTTGTAATTAAAATAATAAACTTAACTTCGAAGTAATTAGATTCAGGTTTCTTTTTCTTTAGTGTTTATTGTCCCTACTGGAACAATGGCATAAATAGTTGAAATATATCTCATATTAATCACTTATTTGACTAAATTTCTTTGGAAAGTTTGTGAAAACATTTGTGTATAAACTATAATATCTTATATACTAATTTCAAAATATATCTAACTGGATAAATTATTCTGAAGCACTATACATGCCTATATATATACGTACATGCATTCTCATTCTCAAGTACTTAATAGTATCGGATAGCATTCACATTTTTGGTGCCGTAACGTCACAGCAATTATTTCTCCATCAATTGCACATTTATAGCTTTCGTTTGCCAGCCCTATGAAAGTGAAAGTCAGCTCAGTGGTCTGGTTAAACTACTTTGATAATGATAATAATAGTATAGATTTCTTTACGTGAAAAAAAAAAATGCTTTGATGCAGCAATACCTCAACTTGTCAGGTGCGTTGGGTATTGGGGCCTTTAATAACTATCAGGGTCTGAGAAGTAACAAAGACATTATACTATAGCTTCTAATCTAGATTAATCTATAAATTACAATTACCAATAATTGTCAGAGGTTATCTAAAAATTGATCATATCTAAAACAGTGCCCTAGCAAAAATGTGTCCTCATGATAAGCTGATAAATATGATTTTCGTAAACATTCTATTTCATTACCCCAACTCCTCTCAGTCTTATAACGTAAATAGTTTTATATTTTTTCTAGACTTATTATGATTCATAGCTACCTGTGGAAAGCTGATAATGACTTAAAAGTTCCACAAATGCTTGTTGTCAAACGGAAGGTGTTCACCCAAGGCTCGACCCACCTCTGCATCATAAAGACGATACGTTACCGGAACTTGCAACAAAGTGCAGTGATCTGATACAAACGTTAATGGGTCATGATGTCCAGAAAACTAGCAGAATAAGTGTATTAGACAAATGGTACAAGATAGAAAAAAGGTAAAATTTAACTTACCCTACAAGGAAAAAAACTGAATTTGTCAATTTCTTAAATCTTAGTCCCTTTCGTTTATGAACTCACGATTATCTCCGATTACTGAATGTAATATAGCCAAATTAACATATTTACGCAACGAAATAAGCACCGGTAGCTTTGACCGCCTCGCGATAACGTTACGAAGTGTTCTCATACAGAAATGAAATCAATGTTAAGTATTGATCAGATTGGAATTTCATATCAAGCAACGTCTGTCTTATGAGTCAATAGACTTTTCACTTCATATCCTCCGTTCGGGAACTCGAGTGATTAATTAAGCAGGAAACATTTTCCAGGTTAAACATCAAGAATATAAAGAATAAAAGATAATGAAATCCGTTAACGTGCGGGTGATGTGTCCGGAAACCAAATTTAATTGGATTTTAGAGTTTCTGACAAAGAGATAGTAATTGGGCATACAGTATATATATATATATATATATATATATATATATATATATACTATATATATATATATATATATATATATAGATAGATAGATAGATAGATAGATAAAGAGATATATAGATAGATGGACAGAAAATTAGATGTAAGTGTAAACAGATTCTTTCGGCAGCCAGTTTAAGCTGCATCACTCACGAATACCTTAGTAGTATCAAAATATTTCAACTTTCCATCTTTGCCCATCAATTGCTAATTATAGTTATAGTATGATGCAATACCCCTTTAAGAGTATCATGTCAAAATTAGCATTTACAGAAAGTTACTAAGAAAGCGTGGAAAGGATAGCAAGAAACGAGAATAACTGTGACAAATAATCAAACAAAAAAATATTGCCATAACAACTGTTGGAAAGTAGAATAAGAAAATTAGTATTTAAGTGGCAGGATACTTAAAAGTAACCATACAGCCTCAATTAAATTTAGAAGTAGCAACATCCTTGAATGAATTTAGGCAGACCGTGCATTAAACTGAAAAAGGTAATTCCTAGGATTTTATAGGAAAGAAAAAAAATGCATTTACCTTTAATCAATAAAGTCCGAAGCACTTCATAGGAGAATTCTTGCAAACATATGCGAAAAACCAGTTCAATGCAGAAAATTAAAAATGTTCAATACTATTTAGAAAAGCCGGAACTTAATCCACAAGTCACAAAATATGAATGGAAACAAATGGTTTCAGTTTAATCAATATTTCTCATATAGCAATAATAATAATAATAATAATAATAATAATAATAATTAATAATAATAATAATAATAATAATAATAATAATAATAATAATAATAATAATAATAATAATAATGATAATAAAATGCACCTTGCTGGGTTAATATGCTGGGGTATATATATATATATATATATATATATATATATATATATATATATATATATATATATATATATATATATATATATATATATATATATATATATATATATATATATATATATATATATATATATATATATATATATATATATATATATATATATATATATATAGTATATAGTATATATATATATATATATATATATATATATATATATATATATATATATATATATATATATATATATATATATATATATATATATATATATATATATATATATATATATATATATATATATATATATAGATATAATATATATATATATATATATATATATTCATATATATATATATATATATATATATATATATATATATATATATATATATATATATATATTTACATATATATTTATATACATATATACATATATATGTATATATATATATATATATATATATATATATATATATATATATATATATACATATATATATATATATATATATATATATATATATATATATATATATATATATATATATATATATATATATATATATATTTGTGTGTGTGCGTGTGTGTGTGTGTATTTTTTATGTATATGTATGTATATACATAAAAACATACACACACTTATATATACATATATATATATATATATAATCTTAATAAAATGAACATCATTAAACAAATACAATGGAATGAAAATAATGATACCGATTTTCCTCTTCAATATTTGCTTTTGAGTTACACGACCTGCTTACTGACAGTTATATTATAAACATTGTCTTAAACTTCATATACAACAGTGACAAACAATCCAGAGTAAATACCGATGAACAGAATGTCATCAATATCCAAAGGTTAACAACCTTTGATTTTCTGTCTCTCTTTAACGTCACTCTATGTAAAGGAATCTAAGTGTCAATGAATGTGTATATATATATATATATATATATATATATATATATATATATATATATATATATATATATATATATATATATATATATATATATATATATATATATATATATATATATATATATATATATATATATATTATATATATATAGAGAGAGAGAGAGACGAGAGAGAGAGAGAGAGAGAGAGAGAGAGAGAGAGAGAGAGAGAGTGGCATTTCGACATGGAAACGAGTCCTGAAGACTTAGAAGGTATTAATCCCCGAAGAGTTATCATTTGGAAGTACTTACATTGAGAGTAAAAAGGGAATGACTGAAAACCAACGAACATAATGATTATGGACTTTATAATTTTTTTTTACTTGCCTTTTCTTTCGTTTTCCTCACCTGACCTAACCTGACTTCGTGGGAATACACATGAGAAACGACAGCCTACGTAATGGCACGTTTACGGTGCTGCCTGTGGAGCGCAGCTCCTAAGAGACGTGAGAAGTTTGTGCTTCAGAGCGAACGCCTCTTCCCGATCATTATTTTCGTCGTTTGATTCTTCCTCTTCTTTTTTCCTAACGAAATAATGGGCCATAATGCTCCTGAATGTTTTCCTTCATAGTCGCGTCCGAGCCATCGGCTAACCGCAACCGCTCAAGAGCTAGAAACGAAAAACAGAGAAGTAATTCTTGCTAATTGTCCGACGTTTGTTTCTTATCACCGATACTTCCGCGCCCATTGTTACAGTCCGATTATCGCTGTACTCCCGTTCGCCCCGATGTAGTTTATGAGCTGGAAGGCAGGACGTAAAGTCTTGTGTTCTTGGAGTGAAGAGGTTTGCCTTATTGAATTAATCTATCTGGTAATTTTCCAATGCGGACAAGTTGCTCTATGGAAGCTATTACTGCTTGTTGGTCAATATAACTATAAACATTAAATAATAATAATACTAATAATAATAATAATAATAATAATAATAATAATAATAATAATGAAGGACACGATCAGGAAAGAATATATGATAAAAGCCATAAACACATGGGCAGTGCCAGTAATCAGATACAGCGCAGGAATAGTGGAATGGACGAAGGCAGAACTCCGCAGCATATGACAATACATAAAGTACTATACCCAAGAGCAAATACGGACAGACTATACATAACACGAAAGGAAGGAGGGAGAGGACTACTAAGTATAGAGGACTGCGTCAACATCGAGAACAGATTACTGGGGCAATATCTGAAAACCAGTGAAGACGAGTGGCTAAAGAGTGCATGGGAAGAAGGACTAATAAAAGTAGACGAAGACCCAGAAATATACAGAGACAGGAGAATGGCAAACAGAACAGAGGACTGGCACAACAAACCAATGCACGGACAATACATGAGACAGACTAAAGAACTAGCCATTGATGACACATGGCAATGGCTACAGAGGGGAGAGCTAAAGAAGGAAACTGAAGGAATGATAACAGCGGCACAACATCAGGCCCTAAGAACCAGATATGTTCAAAGAACGATAGACGAATATAACATCTCTCCCATATGTAGGAAGTGCAATACGAAAAATGAAACCATAAACCACATAGCAAGCGAATGCCCGGCACTTGCACAGAACCAGTACAAAAAGAGGCATGATTCAGTGGCAAAAGCCCTCCACTGGAGCCTGTGCAAGAAACATCAGCTACCTTGCAGTAATAAGTGGTACGAGCACCAACCTGAGGGAGTGATAGAAAACGATCACGCAAAGATCCTCTGGGACTATGGTATCAGAACGGATAGGGTGATACGTGCAAACAGACCAGACGTGACGTTGATTGACAAAGTCAAGAAGGAAGTATCACTCATTGATATCGCAATACCATGGGACACCAGAGTCGAAGAGAAAGAGAGGGAAAAAATGGATAAGTATCAAGATCTGAAAATAGAAATAAGAAGGATATGGGATATGCCAGTGGAAATCGTACCCATAATCATAGGAGCACTAGGCACGATCCCAAGATCCCTGAAAAGGAATCTGGAAAAACTAGAGGCAGAAGTAGCTCCAGGACTCATGCAGAAGAGTGTGATCCTAGAAACGGCACACATAGTAAGAAAAGTGATGGACTCCTAAGGAGGCAGGATGCAACCCGGAACCCCACACTATAAATACCACCCAGTCGAATTGGAGGACTGTGATAGAGCAAAAAAAAAATAGATAAATAAATAATAATAATAATAATAATAATAATAATAATATGGAGAAGAAAATCCACAATAATATGTCTGTTTGATCTTATTTAAAATACAAAGCAGGAAGCTTTCGATGACCTGCACGGTCCTCCTTGACAAGGAGGACCGTGCAGGTCATCGAAAGCTTTCTGCTTAGTATCTTAAATAAGATCAAAAAGACATATTATTATAGATTTTCTTTTCCATTTTATTTTATTAACTCATGTGATTATGAGGTTTCTTTGAAATAATAATAATAATAATGATGATGATGAGAGCATTATTATTAATTCGCTTATATGTGGCTACAAAAGGAAAAATTAGTGCTTATAGGAAAACACTGGCTTTATAGACAAAACAAGAATCATTAAAAAGAAAAACACACACACAAAAAAACAATTAATATTTTAAGAAAGATTATTATTATTATTATTATTATTATTATTATTATTATTATTATTATTATTATTATTATTATTATTATTATTATTATTATTATTATTTTTTTTTTTTTTTTTTTTTTTTTTTACTCTATCACAGTCCTCCAATTCGACTGGGTGGTATTTATAGTGTGGGGTTCCGGGTTGCATCCTGCCTCCTTAGGAGTCCATCACTTTTCTTACTATGTGTGCCGTTTCTAGGATTACACTCTTCTGCATGAGTCCTGGCGCTACTTCAGCCTCTAGTTTTTCTAGATTCCTTTTCAGGGATCTTGGGATCGTGCCTAGTGCTCCTATGATTATGGGTACGATTTCCACTGGCATATCCCATATCCTTCTTATTTCTATTTTCAGATCTTGATACTTATCCATTTTTTCCCTCTCTTTCTCTTCAGCTCTGGTGTCCCATGGTATTGCGACATCAATGAGTGATATTATTATTATTATTATTATTATTATTATTATTATTATTATTATTATTATTATTATTATTATTATTATTATTATTATTATTATTATTATATAAAATCCAAAAAGGAAAATAATTTTGAGCGCAAGCTTCCACGGAATAGTGTGCCATTTTAAGCAACATAAAAGACGAACGCAAAGTAAACCACAAATATGCAGCAGGAAAAAAAATGATAAACGAGAATGAGCACAAAATTGATTGGGAAACAATCACGAAACGCACTTAATCTTATCAGGCAGAAAACGCTGTGTACTCCAAATCATTTAATCTAATAGTTTGTAATTTGATAAAGGTAATTTAGAGATATACAGTTTGGAAATTCCCTCACTATAATAGTCATTTCGCAATATTTACTTAAAGAATAGATGTTTTTTAAGACAAGTTGTAAATCAATTAAATATTTCAATACGGAATATAAAAATAGCTGAAAATTATAAAGGAAAAACTTACGCAAAAAACTAGATAACAGGTCTTCAAGGACACTTCACAAAAAGTAAATTCAAGTATTCGAATTCAGTAAAAATTAGCCAACTCTGCGGCACATAAAAAGTAAAAACATAAGCGCAAAAAAAAAAAAAAAAAAAAAAAAAAAACTACTCCAACTCCCCAAAAATGAATAAAGAAAATTAAGGTCTGAAACTCCTTACGTAAAAATCGACTTAAATTTAGGATCGGTTTTCTGGCCATAGTCAATATTTAGCGAAAGTCAATCTACTCATTTTCAAAACACGGAAGAGCACACAAACTCTCCGTAGCTAATGGCACTGTACATGCAAGGCGTTCGAATTGCGGTTCCGGAGTCAATGAAAGCAAAAGCCGATGGGAATTCTCTCTCTCTCTCTTTCTTTGTGTGTGTGCGCGTTACGTATTTCCATGGCGAGATAACTGTCTTTGCACAAAAAGGGAAAATTCTTTCTGTCTCTCAGCAACTCTGCGGTCGTTACAAAAAAAAACGAAATTTCTTCCTGTCTGTCACAATCTCTTCGGTGACTATTCTATTGCTCTTTTGTAAAATATGGATTTCTCTCCACCCCCCCCCCCCCCCCCCTCTCTCTCTCTCTCTCTCTGTGCGCGAGTCATGTAATCCATGAGGAGATAGCTGTCTTTGCAAAAAAAAAAAAAAAAAAAAAAGGTTGTGGGGGAATGAAATTTTTTCTGTCTGTCACCACCTACCTCTTCGGTGACAATTCTATAGTTCGTTTGCAAAATATCAATTTATTTGTGTATGTTCGTTATGTAATCCATGAGAAGATAACTGTTTTTGCTAAAGAAAAAGAATGGGACATGTTAATTTGCCTGTTAGCATCTCTTCGGTGCCTATTCTATTGTTCTTTTGTAGCTTATGATTTTATCCCTCTCCTTTCTTTCTCTCTCTTCGACTGCCTCATGAACTTTCCTTTTAATATCAGCTTGACAAATTTTAGCTACCTGTCAGTTGATGTCTTTTCTGATAAACTACATCTATAAAGGGGTGATTGCTCAGTATGGCCCTAAAGCAAAATATAAATTTCTCTCTCTCTCTCTCTCTCTCTCTCTCTCTCTCTCTCTCTCTCTCTCTCTCTCTCTTGTTGAATTCTTTCACAAGAGGATGGGGATTCTTCTGCGGAGGGAGGCTGCTTCCAGTGCGTGACACTTGAGAAAATCTCTCAAGATGTGGGATGTGCTTCCTTATTTGCGTGTGGTCATCTCGCATAACTTCTAACCTCAAAGGAAGAAGAAGAAGAAGAAGACGAGGAGGAGGGATTAGTGGGAAGGGAGAGGGAAGAGGATAGGGAGAAAGAAGAGAGGTGAAGGAAAATAAGGAAAGCGGAAGCAGCATAGCGAAAAGACGGAGAGGGAAAAGATAAAACAGACGAAATAAAAGAAAGAATTAATTCAATGCTGGAAAAGTTCGACATCGAAATCGACGAGGCAAGAGATGGATTACTCCGGAAAACAAAAACAAACATGAGCAGGGATGAAACTGAAAATATACGAAGAATAAAAGTGAACGCACAGAGCGAAAGAACAACAGTGAGAGTGAGACATGAAACTTAAGAAGAAAAAATTAAGTACAAATAGATATTATTGCCACAACACACAAGCAAACGCAAGTAAACAAACTTACATAATAACATTTGAAAGTTGACGAAGACCATAACTGAATCGAGCGCTCGGTCGTTACTCTTGTTTGATGTTCTCATCACCAGAGCAGAGATCTCGTTGACGCATCTTTCAAATTCCAAGATGACATGTCAATATCATTATTAATTACGTTCCGTTTGCTCTCATGATGGGTCATGACGTAGTAGGAAAGAAGCCCCCGGATAACAGACGGTCCATGGGTAAGATAACTGTTATTAAAAAGAACTGCGGTTCAAGCAGTTCAAAAATTCGAAACGTCGGAAAGTTGGAGAGTTATAATTTTTAGTTTTCTGTAAAAGAGATGGATATTTGTCTGTTCGTCAGCCCTCAGATCTAAAAAAAATACAGAGGTTAGAGGGCTGCAAATTGTTATGTTGATCCTCTACCCTCTAATCATCAAACATACCAAATTGCAGCCCTCTAGACTCGTGCGTCTATATGTGCCAACAACATAGGCCACCATCGGGCCGTAGCAGAAGGTTTCACGGACCGCGACTGGGAGTTTCATGGGCCATGGCTGAGAGTTTCACACAGTATCATACGCTGTACAGAAAACTCGATTGCGCCCGGAAACTTCGGCGCATATTTTACTTGTTGACGTGTAACACTGTAGGTCAGTGCTGATAGATCGAACTTCAAAAGAAAAGCATTCCAGTGCGGATGACACCCTTACAGTATGGTAGCCATATCTCCTCAGCTTCAACAGTGATTGAGACCTTGGAAAACTAAGACCTGCTGCCATGGCAGGGGATGACGGTGACGCTGCCGCAGAAAGTAACACAATAGAGGTCTGAACATTTGTCCCGGTAAAGTAAAAAGAAGTAAGGTTACAGCCAATAACAAATAAATACAAGTTAACAAACAAATAAAGAACAACATACAAAAGCAGTGATGCAAGCCACACAAACTCAAGCATGACGTTAAATGATAGTTTTACAGTAGACAGAATGCCAGGAAGAATGCTAAGTTGACAAAGGAAGGGGTGATGAAGGAAAAGGCCTAAATCAGAACTATTAATGTGATAAAGATATTGGTGAAAATTACATTTTTAATCGTTTAACTATGCCAAGGCTGATTAATATATAGAATGGAAAGAGAGATTGGAAATTATTTCTGGAAAAAAAGGTATAGACCCGCCTCCTGACTAAGGGTCAAGGGACACACACGTATGAGGGAATTCTAGAGTTCGGCAGTAGAGTTAAAGATAGCTATATAGATTTATTAGAGCATTTAGATGCATAATATAAAGACTGCCAAGCATTACAGAAAAACAGAAAAAAATGATAATAAAATAATCATAAAATAAAAAAAAAGATTATCGTCAATTCTGGATGAAAACTTAGAATTTAGTACCAAAGTAGAAAACAAATCTTTTTTGTTTTACTATATTTTTTAGTAATATATATGGAGTACTAACAAACTAAGCTCCGATTTCTAAATAGAAATAAAGGAGAGAACTTCGGGAAATAAGGTTTGAAAATTAGAGACTTCGAGCAATGAAAGTAAAAATAGATTCCAAATGAACTTGAAAAACATGTAGCAGGTCATACCAACTGAAGGTAATAAAAATTCTTAAGTATAAACAATCATAGTATGTGCAGGCTAAAAAATGGAATTCTAAGAAGCACTGAAAAGTAAGTTAGATAAAATAAAGGCTAAAATCATAGTTTTGGGCGCCACTAGACGCAAAATTTTTGAGATTTTCAGGATATAAGGTGATACAATTAAAGATTTCGAGTCAGTAAAAAGTTTAACATTTGAGTCAATGACAACAGAAAATCAAAACTCTCCAGTTAATAGCAGATATCTTATAAAGCTCTCTCGTTAACAGAAAAATAAAAGGTTTTCATAGAGAAAGTGGTTTTTTTATTTAACGACTACCAGCAAATTATGATATTCTGTAATCAAAATTCACATTCGCGGTTAACGGTTTGAAATACCGCACTATTTTAAAGGTGAAAAAACAAATGAAAAGGAAAGACACCACAGGATAGGAAATGAAACTGCAAAAGAACTGAGCATCAATTAAAAACACGAGGTAAAAATCCCATCCCGTCTCCAATACAAGATCTTGGTAAAAATGTCTTTGCAACTACCTGTTCAAAGACAAAAAAGAAGAAAATGAGAGAGAGAGAGAGAGAGAGAGAGAGAGAGAGAGAGAGAGAGAGAGAGAGAGAGAGAGAGAGAGATACTAACTGCGCCATTATGATCCCAAACCATCTCAAACGTTATCTTTCTATTTATCGTGCATCTCACGGGACCCGAAACCCGCAATTTAACTGAGGTAGACCTGTGTGAAAGCTTCCCATTAATCTCGTTCTCTAAGAAAAAAAAAAAAAAAAAAAATGAACCGGAATTATGAACCCGTGAAAAAGCCTCAGTGATTCGAACCTCTGAAGCAACAGTAGCTCAACCACCTCTCGAACGGGATGACGTGCCAAGTGACAGTCATATTTCACTGACGTGTGTTTAGTATAGGCGACGCCGTGATAGCAATGCGTGAATTAGTGTTGATTGAGGCTAATACTTGAGGTGCTACGGCAACACTTATGCTCTCTCTCTCTGTCTCTCTGTCTCTCCCTTTGGTCCTCTCGGTCGTTAACGAGAACGTGGGAAAAGCCATCCGAAAACCCCATCCGATGCTGTTTACCCATGGTCCACATTTGAAATCGGAGACCCAACGGTTTCTCGGGGCTAACTGGATCAAGTGGAAAATGTCGAAACACACAGATGAACTGTTCACTTCAATCCAACTCTCTCTCTCTCTCTCTCTCTCTCTCTCTCTCTCTCTCTCTCTCTCCTCTCGGTATGTCAGATTCTCTGTCAATAGTATTTGATTAACTGTCTGGCGTAACGCAAACTCAAGCGAAGTCTTTACCGAGAATCGGTCGTTGATTATTACCGAATGTTTTGTTTACATGTTGGCGTTGGCCGGTTCGTTTCTCACTGTGTGATTGAATCTGTTGACGGTAAGATTTGACGCCTACCCTATTCTACCGATTTTTTGTCTGTTATATTTTTGTCTTATATCTTGTAATTTTACTCGTTTTAATTTAGGAACTATACAAGCCTATGATATTAATATTTATCAGTTATACAAAACAGTGTTCCAAATCACGTTTCTGTAGTCTGAATATGTGAGAGGGGCGACTGGATTAAAACAATTGCCAGCAACCCCATCCCAGAACACTTGCTATATAATATAGAGGATAACACCTGGGTCCACCTTTCTCATAGGCTAATGAGTTTAATAACATTTATATGTGTTTGTGAGTATTCATGAAAATTAAAAAGGCGCACATGAAATCGTCTACAAACAACGTAAAGAACATCAATTTTGTTTTAAATATTATTTCTTTAATGCTACAAAACTTTTATTTTGATAAAAGTAATTAAATACAAGGGCAACTGAATGGAAATAATTGCTTAATCATCTTAAAAATTACGAATAAAGGGCGAATAAATACTATCTACTGCAGGACCCGGCCGGACTGGTCGTCTAATATCCTTATATAGCCCAGATCGGGAGGGAATGAAGTACTGGATTCCTTTTTGAACTAAAGGACAGAGACGTTTGAGGGAACACGGAAGGAACACGAGAAAAGCAAAGTTTGGTAGGAAAGGGAAAGAAATAGCCTGATAAGTGAAGAATATTATGGTATGTTCAAGCGTTTCATTATTGGCTATTCCTGCTGGGTAATTAGAGACGCTTATAATGTATGATTGTCAATTGATAACTGATAAGTGACAAAAATTAAAGGATTTAAAAGCTGTTTCATTACAAATTGCTTCAATGGTTTGATATGAAATGAATTGGAAAAAGAACTCGGTAATCAGAGTAGTTAAAAATGATTAACTTTTAACAAATAAATTACCAGGTAAGTGGACAAACAGTTAATGCTTTGAGGGTCCCTCTATTACTAACGGACACTAACTTAATAGGGCAAAATGATCTCAATGACTAAACCTTGTATTTTCCTAATTGAAAAAAGATATGTTAGGAAATAAACATCAATAAACTTTCAAGCAATCGATTCTGATGACCTGCACAATTTTCCTCTGCAAAGACAAGACTTTCTCCTTCTGTTTTTAAAGACAATCGTACAATTATCAGGAAGAATTATTGGTCTCTTTACACGCGACCTCTAATTGGTGATTTAGCTCTTTAGCAACGAGGCCCATTACAATAATATAGCGAACAGTTATGTAATAAGGAGAAACAGGTGTAGAAGTGAAAGTTAATTATAAGGTACACTATCCAATTGTTTTACACATGTATACTTACATATATACATGTGTATATGTAGACATATACAAACACAAATACGCACTTTTATATGTATGTGTGTAAGTATGTATGTATGTATGTATTATTAAGCACCTTTCCTCTTTTCAGAAACGTTAGTGCCGGACGAGGAGCCTTCCATTTCGTTAGGAACCTCTATAGATGAAGCTGCTGGCTCCATGCCCTCTTAGTACCGCCCATTTACATCTGGGTTGCCTTCTGTGCGGTATTGCAGGATCAAATCAATCACGGACGTAAAAAAATTGGAATCTCTCTCTCTCATCTCTCTCTCTCTCTCGTCTCTCTATATATATATATATATATATTATATATATCAATATAGTAGATATATATATTATAGAGATAAGATAATATATATATTGTATAAGATAGATATACATAACTATATACATATGTAAATACATACATATATATATATATACATATATATATATAAAATATATAATAATATATATATAAATATATATATATATATATATATATATTATGTATATATCTATAATTTATATATCATACAAATACATTATATATATATATATATATATATATATATATATAATATATATATATATATCCATACCAATATACTATATATATATATATATATATATATATATATATATATATATATATTATCTGGATATATATATATTTATATCTATATCTATCTATATATATCTATATATATTATTATATATATCTATATATATTATATAGGATATATATACATATATATATATATATATATATATATATATATATATATATATATATATATCTATATATATATCGAATATTGAAGAAGCCTTTTACAGACATACATCCACAGTTCAGCAAAAATAAAGAGTATCATCTTTGCCTACAGCTTTCTCCCACTTCTATTTGGGGTCGCTGTTTCTAGTCAGCCTTCTCTAAAGAGTAATGAGAAATACAAATGAGAGAAATGTGTATAGAAATCACGCACTTCGCACACGCGAAAATTTGTCTTGAGGTTGAAGCTGGATTCAACGTGGTATCCTTCAGGCATCGCACTCAACTGCCAGTAATAAAACCTCTCATAACAAGGAGATATTCGGAATTTAATTTGCCTTTCATCAGTATATCATGATCGAAATAACTTAGTGGACATTATATAATATATATATATATATATATATATATATATATATATATATATATATATATATATATTTAAATCATATGTGAATAAACAAATGCATCTACATAGATGTATATAATGAACCATTTTATTATATATATATATTTATAATATATATATTTAA
>NC_087203.1:72590306-72607806 GCF_015104395.2 Macrobrachium nipponense | reverse complement strand
AAATAATTTAAAATCATTATAAGGACGGACATAACCTATTTAACGCGATTTAATGTTTATTTAAAAATATGTACAGTGGTTGTTTACGAATATTTACATTTATGGTGAAGGATAATGTACAATAATTTTGCAATATTTATAAATTTGTTATGTCTTTATTCGTGAAATATTGTTTAAAAGCATCTCCTAATTATAAAATAAAAAACAATTTGGATTTCTGGTTCCTCGAATCATAGTCCTCAAGTTTTCGGTCATTAATCGTTTCCCATTCTTATAATCTTGCCACAGTCCAATAATAAGGTCATTTATCATTATTACTGCAGTACAATCAGACTCTATCAGTTTTACCTGAAACGAATTAAAAGAGAAACAGAAACATCTAAAAAAAAAAAAAAAGGAGGGAAAGTAAAAGTTGAGACCAAAATATAAGTAAAATTTGAGACCAAAATATAAACAAACACCTAGTTACATTATGAATAGCTGTGTGGAGGCTGACAGGGTGTTTGATGATGGGATGGTAGTTTTAATTATGATGGACTCTCAAGTGGTTAGTTCCCCCTCTGGTTTGCGAGATGTTGGGCAGTCTGCGGCCAGTTCTGCAACTGACTCCCTATGCTTCTATATACATGCTGTCTTTTCCTGTATGCCCCGCCCCCCCCCGCCCCCCCGCCCAAACACACACACACACACTATATATATATATATATATAATAATATATGAATGGTTTAAAAATGTTCTGGTTACAAACAGAATCCCATCTAATAAAAGGAGCCCAGCCCGCAAAAACGCCAAGATGTAAAATGTAAGTGCTATATTCAGAGACTGCTGTCTCTGAAATATGGTACTTACTTTCTATATCTTGGCGTTTTTTTTTTTTTTTATGGGTTCCTTTTAATTTTTATATTATTATTATTATTATTATTATTATTATTATTATTATTATTATTATTATTATTATTATATTATTATTATTATTAGTATATATATATACATACATATATTTATATATAATCATATATCTATATTATAATATATATATATTTATATGTGTGTGTGTGTGTGTATACATACATACGTACTTACGCGCCCACACATATATATGTATATACATAAGTAAATACAAACAAACCCCAAAAAAATCCCTTTTAATAGTGTCAAAGAAGCACTTTAAAGTGTGGTTTTCCACTATAATGAATGCGAAGAGGGATAACAAAGAAAATTACGTAACGTAGAAAAGAAGAAGAGGGAGAGGGTTTCCTTACGAAGGAAGCCAACCTAATCACATGTCATGAATTGCAATCTAAACCTGAATCCCGCAGTTCTACCATATGGCGCTCTTGTATGGACGCCATAGCTATGGGCGGTCATTTCCTTTCCAAACAAAGTCTTTGAAGCCAGGGGTTCGTGATCTCTCATACACAGACGTCATTGCATAGAGAAACACGTTCGTATTCGCTTGAAGTGTTCTTTGGTCATTTGACTACCATATCTGGTTATGAAAGTGCATTCGTTTTAACGTTATTCATGTTATATATATAATTATATATAATATATATATATATATATATATATATATATATATATATATACATACATACGTATTTGTACTTACAAGTATTAATCTACAAATGTCGTTTAATATTCAATTCGCTCTACCTCAGAAGTAATATATGTATGTATGTGTCTACCGAATGGAAATGATTAAGGTCGATAAGAAGTTCCATTTGGTATACATATATACGTCAGTACATACATATTATTTCCGAGGTAGAGCAAACTGGGCATCAAACGACATTTGTTGCTTAATACGTGTACATGAATCACGGTGTTGTGATAAAATTTCACACACACACACACACACACACACACACACATATATATATATATATATATATATATATATATATATTGATATGATATATAATATATATGATATATAAATATATATATATATATATATAAGTATATATACTATATATAGATATATATATAATAAATATATATATTTTGATATAGATATATATATATATATATATATTAATAAATATATAGATATAGTATATATATATATATATATAATATATATATATATATATATATATATTATATAATAAAATATAATATATATATATATATACGTAAATATATATATATATATATATATATATATATATATATATATATATATATATATATATATATATATATATATATATATATATATATATATATATATATATATTTTATATATATATATATATATATATATACATACGTATATATATAATATAATAATTATACTATATATATATATATATATATAATATATATATATATATATATATATATATATATATACGTATATATGATATATATATATTATATATATATATATATATATATATATATATATAATATATATAGATAACCTCTATACCCCAGAACCTTCTATTTCACCCGGACAAAGTGAAAAATGATTGTTCAATCATAAAGAAAAGCGGAAAACGGAGTAGAAATGTTTTACCTGTCTCGACAGTTCCCTCTTCCGGAGAACTGGTTTATTTGCTACAAGAGCTATACATTGCTCATAAGTCGATTATAATTTTCTTTGAAATAAAAACAAATTTTTATTGCAGTTATTACTACATAACACAAAGTCTACTGATGCTGGCTTATTTTAATCGAAAGTAAGTTGTTGTTCAATTAACGAAAGTTAATGATTAATGCATAATTTTCACAGATTTTTCATTAATTAAGAGGAAAAGCCGGCCTATCAGGAGTATGACTCTACACTGCTGATTATCACAGTTAGTAATGCCGCGTGCATTTTGTCTTTATTCCATATTTCCTTACTGCAGGCAGCTTTTAGTTAGCACAATTTTTGATTCACATATATTGAATTCTGTTGATTTCTTCCCATCTACAGCTGCTATATTTATGGACATACTATAAACCTATTGCCTTTCATGCTTTCCCTTTAAAATTTACATGGAAGTTTACGTATGTAGACAAGTGATGCTATTTCACTTGGCATTATTTTGCGGTTCATTTATGTTGAAGACATATGTCGTTTGAGATATTTAGCTGAACTTACATTAAACATAGATACTTTTGAACTATTTTGTACGAAAATAATGTATAATACCACAGCTGTCTTGGACATCAAGATAATGAATAGTGTCCTCATATTCATGCTCTATTAAATAGGTAGTATCAACTAGTATTGAATAATTTAACGACGCAATAGGTTACGAAGATGAATCCGGTCTTGACAATAATTATTGTCAAGACCTGATTCATCTTCGTAATCTATTACTCCACATGGCACAGACGTCTGTTTCTCACTTACAAGACTTCAGTAATTCAACTAGCGATGACTTGATCTTTTGCACCATACAGACCATCGTTTGATCAGAATATCCATCAACAAATCCTGAATTTAACAGCTGCATTTTCATACCCAAATACCATGGGAAATGTCAGTGACTTGGGCCACTAATGCTGAAGGAAAAGATACAGTAGAAGAGCCTTTAATAGAGGAAGTAACCCTAAACTTACCGGACGTGCCTCTTCTTTTGTATCCAAAGGTAATCACTTTATTGCCCATTTAGGGTGATGGCAATTAAAACCGTAGCATTATCACTGCTCTGACCCTTGAGAGTTACCAAATGTCCAGGTCACGAGGTCTGTAACCCATATCCTGTTGCCAAAAGACGGAGGTTAGTATACTGAGGCTACTAGTTCTGAACGAAACTCGGTTTGCTACAGACGGTCAGAGACGTATGACAACAGATAGGCTTAAAGGAAGATGAGGAGTGTTACGTCTCTTACTGAGCGGTATTAGGGGGTCGCCTTATTCTCAATGACACGGGAGAGTGAATGGAAGGTAAATGCAAACCACGAATGGTGTTTAAAGGGCTTTCAACAAGCAACTTTCGAGTTATTTTATGAAGTAAAATATTCAGTAGAAATATTTTGCAGGCAAGAGGATGAATGGGTCAGAAACAGATGTTTTAATATATATATCGATTCTAATTACGAATAACGGAGTTCGACGGGGGTTTGTAAGGTCCAAATCGGTATACACTTATAACCTCATTTGTTAGCCGAATCGATAACGTCACTGTCGTCTTGATTTCGTCCCTGTCCGCTGGACGATGATTAGATCCCACGAGAGGACGAAATTATTATCAACATAAAAATTTCACTTCTGTTTAAATAATGAAAATATATCCGTTTCCTAGATAGAGCAAATTAGATATTAAAGGACATTTGTAGCTCGAATAATTTATATGAATCATGGTGATGTGATTGTATATATATATATATATATTCTCCGTATTTGAGGAGAAATTCAATGGCGTAAAACACAGACACCAATAGGCACCATTCTTCCAGGCGACCACCAAAAGATTGTCAGTCTTAGGAGATTTCTCTCCACTCTTGGGCGCAAGGGCCCGCAATGGAAAGGACTTGTACCTTGGGCCTTGCAGAGTTATGTCACTGCAGTGTAATTATTTATGGATGAGTTGCCAAATGTTGTAATGTAGCCTTGACCACAATGAGTTACTATGAGAAAAAAGAAAAAGATGAGGCTATTGCCCAAAGGGAAGAAACGGAACTGCTTCTACAGCTACTGTAAGCTATGACAGTTCATTGCAACGTGACCTTAACAGCATAGTTTTTGCTTAAATATAACCTTTTGCACTTATCTTTTAAAGGGAAAGATATACGAATATCTCTCTCTCTCTCTCTCTCTCTCTCTCTCTCTCTCTCTCTCTCTCTCAGTATAATTCATTTATACATAGAAATATATATATATATATATATATATATATATATATATATATAGATATATATATATATATATATCACATACACAATATACATACACACACATACATATTATATATATATATATATATATATATATATATATATATATATATATACACTATATGTAAAATATTACAGGACATGTCTTCGATTCCAAGAAACCTACAAAATAAGGAAATTTACTCCACTAGGAAGGAAGCAAAGCATTAAAAAAAAACCGCAAAAGAAAGTGCTCTGGTCATTGACTGAAAGTGAAAACATTCTCTCATTCAAATGCGCAGCTAAGGTAAGATTCCACAAATTAAGTTTAAAATTTTACATTATTACAGATTTCCTGTTGGCGTGATCACGGCTCTTCCGCTGCACTGCGTCAAGATTCTCTTGGGAATTAGGCGCATCAAATCCAGTGCTTGCGTAGCTACTTTGCGCGTGGTGGAATCTCGAAGCGCCAGACATCAGGGAGAATATTACCCAATATTAAGAAAATGACATCATCTTAACTGTCCTGGAGGAGAAAGGGCTTCGAACGTGTTACATACTTCAATTATCAGAGCAGGGTGGGACTGCATGTATGGCTACAATTAGCAGCAAATTTGGAACAATTTCGGGTGCCAATTACCTACTGCAGTTGAAAGGGAAGTGACTGTCACTTTTTTTCTTAGTTAAGGATTAGCAAGAGAGGTCAATTTGGAAGGTAGCGGGATTAGAAATCATTCACCGTTTGAAAAAAATTGTCAGAAACGGAACTCTTTGGCATAATTAAAGCTGACTGGACTAGAGCAGGTACGGACAATCGAATTTCCATTATATTTTAATGAATTAATCCTAATTAACAGATTTGAGCAATATTATATTATCAGCAAAACGAATTGAAATAGAAAAAGTGCTTATTGCTGTCGAGTTCAGTATGAATATAAATAGTAGCTATGACCTAACAATTTCAACTTATTGTTTTACCAATTATTTCATCCGCGCAAAAACTATACCGAAATAAAACAAAGGCGGTCAAGGCAAGAGGAATGAAAATTGAAGAATAGTTAAGCGGCACAAGCAAAGCAAGCGCGCACTTGCTCGCCTATCTAAGTCAGCCATCTCGAAATAGGAAGGAAAATAACTCTCAGGAAAATGACTCTCATGAACTGGTTATGGTGGAGACAAAGACTTGACACGGACGTATTTTAAGCAACTGTGCTTTTCAGCGACTAGTGATTAAGGGAAGAATATTGTGGTGTCCTTCCTGGAATTATATACCAAGGTGTCGTCTTTTGGGAACACATCCAGCAGTCGTCCTTTAGGAAGAACATTTTATAGTTGCCTTCGGGGAACGTTGCATTTCTCTCCTTGATGACAATAATGATCGCTCGGCCAGCGGTCATCGGAAAGCGTATAACTAAACGAGTCACGTCGCCTCTTATAAGAGGGTAATCCCGAAATTATTTGTTCTAATAGCGGCTTCCTGATCATAGCACTTGGCCAAGATGACAACGATTAGCTTTCGCGGGAACGGACGAACGCTCACTTCATCAAATTTTTCTTTGGATTATTTGTCATTTTCGTTTTATTTTCAAGGAGAGGGAACAATAGGGAGAGTATTCTTGTATTTCCGAAATGCCGAGAACCACGGGAAGGAAAACCCAAACCCAGCACCTTAACCTGTCCCCGGCCCGATGGAGGTAATTAAAAGAACAGGGAAAGAAAACAAGAGGTTTAAAGTCCAAAAGAAACTTAAGCATTAGGATAGTGTCAAATATAAAATTTTGACAACACACACACACACACACACACACACACACACACATATATATATATATATATATATATATATATATATATATATATATATATATATATATATAATAGTAAATGTAAAATGAGTATACTAGATACACATTACTGTATAATGTACAAGTGTACGTTATATATATATATATATATATATATATATATATATATATATATATATATATATATATATATATATATATATATATACCATTATATATATAATGCATATCTACATATATAATGTAAATTCATATGTGAAATAAACTCACAAAACCGTATCTAGGTCATTACTTTTCCCTCGATCTATCAAAATGGTTGTACTATGTAAAATCGCAATTGTCTTTTGTCAACCCACTTCCTTTAAGGGAAAACTGCTGGGTCTAACCAATTTTTAACCTTAACATAATATTCAGCCTCCCTACCAACCATTTCCTTCAAAGTCGACATCCTGCCAAAACCATCCGAATGTCAAAGTATATTGTTCTTTGTATCAGCTTTAGACCATTCAATTTTTTCGTTTTCAGCCAAGCTCAGTTGGAATTTCTTTGATGTCTAGGAACACAAACAAATATTAAGAAAATTTTAAACTCCGTTGATCTTCAAATTCTTAAGTATTAGCAAAAATTTCCCTTAAGAATATCCTTGTCTTTTACTTTTGTCTCCGACGGAGGCCGTTCTGGCATAAATCCTGCTCATTCTACTAAATCAAACACATCCAACTCGCTGTTCGACTTTTCTAACTTTTACCTTTCTGCAGTTTCTATCTCTTATTTTAAAAACCAATCCTTCCAGCTAGTCTTGATGGGGGATACAAGTACGACCAAGTTCTCCTCAAACAAGTTTTTGATAATACGATTAGTACTTTTGCAATGTAGGCGAGATATATTAGTTCAGAGAGAGAGAGAGAGAGAGAGAGAATTAAATAGCAAACATTTGCTTTACTTGCATTACCATTTAAGGCAATACCTTCATTAAAATATAACTAACATAGTGCGTTTCCCTACGGGTCACGCCGCTTTGGAAGTAATTATGAAGATATACATTTATGCAAATACTATTCATACTAATCATAGTAGAGGTGTGTTAATTTCGATTTTAATTACAAAACCGAAATTCGTCATGAATATATAGAGCAGGATCGAAATGATAAATTGATAACAATCTACCTGTTATTGTTTTATCAAACCCAAAAGGCATCGGTTCAAATCCCAATGCCAAGACATCCTTTTTCAAGTGAGCGTATTTCTCCTCGAATTCAAGATATTCCTAAGATAAAGAGAATTTTTATATATATATATATATATATATATATATATATATATATATATATATATATATATATATATATATATATATGAAGAATCTACTGGTCATTTGAGAAGTTAAGAGGGCATTATGGCTATTACAATTACACACACACACAAACACACACACACACACACATATATATATATATATATATATATACTATATATATATATATATATAATATACCGTTATTCTTTTATCAAACCCAAAAGGCATCGGTTCAAATCCCAATGCCAAGACATCCTTTTTCAAGTGAGCGTATTTCTCCTCGAATTCAAGATATTCCTAAGATAAAGAGAATTTTATATATATATATATTATATAATATATATATATATATATATATATATATATAGATATATATATATATATATATATATATATATATATAAACTAACAATGGGGACTTATCTGTTGATATTCCATAGATACGAAAAGTCTCATTTTTGTTGCACTAAATAATCTTGCTAAAGACGTACACGAGGAGTAAAGAGCCCGCACGACCGCACCTGTTCAAGGCGCACATCTGTTGCCGACAGATTATACTTGGCCAGAAACCGTTTCTTGTCGGCCGACGACCTTCATGAGAGCGCTGTGTTCTAAAGCCAGGCTTTCCTTCACCCATCTCTCTCTCTCTCTCTCTGTCTCTCTCTCTCTCTGCCTTTGTTAGTTATGAACCTTTCAAATTTATTACAACAGTAAGCTGTTACGAATATTATACAATAAAACTGCGGTATAAATATATTGAATTTAATAATATATACACGTATAATATATATTTGATTATATAATATATATATATATAATATAGTAGAATATCTAATATCTATAATAATTATAGCGATAAAGATATAGATATAATAAAAGTCGTTCAATAATATTTGTAGCAACTTTCCTCTTATAAGCTAAACCTTGAAGCTCTCACTCTCTCTCTCTCTCTCTCTCTCTCCCTCTCTCTCTCTCTCTAGAATACTTGTCAAAAAATTTTCATATCACAAGCACTATGTTCCTTTGTTATTCTAATATCCTCAACTCTCTCTCTCTTTTTACGTTTTTTGGCTATTATTCCCTTGTTTTCTTTTCATTTTTATCGACCACGTATTCAGGAACATCATCAGAAAATTCTCCCTCACAGGAGGACGCTGACAGAACCGAAGTACTGGATAAGCTCCAGTTATCAAAAGCCCCCTTTCATGTCGTCACCGTTTGTTCGGTCTCTTCAAGAAAACAAAAAGTGACGTTCATGCGCCTACTGTGGCCGCCGGAAAGCGCTCGGCCAGCACTAATTGAAGCAATCATTCGATCCTGAGGAGGTCCGTTAGATACGGCCAATACTCAATGACATTATTTTCGCCGTAAATCGCCGCTTGTTTGGTGGCGAGTGCGTCACTTGGAAATGATTGTTGAATAATAGTCCGTTTTTCGGATGAAATGGAGCTGTCCTCTTGGTACACATTGCATGATGTGGAAATTTTATAAATATTTTGCGAAGATAGTAACTAACAGCCGAACATAAACGAGCTACGTTTCACTGTGATATTTCACGCAGGATATTTTGCTAAGTAAATGTAAAATTATTCATGTATATCCGAGTACATTTAGTTTTATTGCAGCAATCTGATGCAAGACTTGAGTCACGATACGATTTCATTTATGGTTTTCGATCTTTGTTAATAACTATTGTTCATACATGCTCTGAGGTCTTATACTATAGTTACCATGGGTTATTTTCAATTATACATTGCATCGGCTACTCATAATTGAGTTCAAGCATGCTTAAATCTCATTACTGTGGTTTTACTAAAAAATGCAACGATTAAGTGCTTTTACCCTAATTTTCCATAATTACAGCTCTCGTTACTTTGATAATAAAATATATGATTACTTAAACTTATGGACTTTTCACTTTATTTGTCTGTGTTCGGTTTTGTTCTATTGTCTTCTCATACTCACAAATGACTATTTTGATCAGTAGAGGTTTACCAAACAGAAAAAAATGGTTATAGCATAGTTCCTGAAGCATGATTGTATTCAATGAATAATGATAAAAATAATTATAATAACATACTGGCACAAATCAGTACTTAAACTCCATCCATCTTCGTGGAAGGACGCAACGAACTCACGCCGCTAAAATTAGCTTGGGCTATTTTTAGATTCCGAACCAGTGTAAATAAGATATTCAAACGGCAGTAGAACATGTAGCCTATAAATAGTTGATTAAATATAATGAAGAAGTGATAAAGTATTCAACCTTCGTGTCAGGTAGATAAATAAGGGATTAATTAAACAATAAAGTAACCGAATATAATATACAGTTTCCAAAGCAATCAACCAATAAGATGAAACAATAACTGCTTTCACGTTCACAGCAACAAAACTAATATTCAGCATCGAAGTGGAAATGAATAATAGACTGAACAATGAAATAACCAGGTAAGGTGTTATTCAGCTTCCAGGTCCAGCGGGTGTGGACAGGAAATGCCAGCGTATCAATTTGAGTGCTTTCGAGGGAGGAAATGTTCGCGACAAACGGTCTCCTCCTCCACCGATGTGAAGAGCCGACGGACGATGTGTCTGGGAATCTGGGGGAGTTTTGTGTCTGCTGCGATGGATTACTGGAATCGTATCCCCATGACCGGGTGCATAGCTCAGTTAGGATGAAGGCAGAATGGTTTGGAATAACTGGAATCATGTGATAAAAACAAATTTATCAGCAAAAATGATGATCAATGTTGATTATCAAAAGTATGAGTATGATGGATTATATTACATTATTCTAGAATTTTTATGAGCACAATTTTGCTATTTACAGAAAAAGGCCTGATCCGACCTCCAGCTTACTCGGGACCTGTGCAAGATTTTCCTCACGCAGAGGTTGTAAACATTACATGCCTAACATTTAACGTAAATTAAAACGTGCTAAAATCAATGGTCAAATAAAGCCTGTTTCATCAACGAAAATGAAAATAAATATACAGTTTTATTAGAAATAATTCTTATGTACTGTTTAACATTCACATTATTTATTTTTTGCATTTTCATTTCAATAAATAGATCATAAACATCCTATCCTAAAATTCTTGTATCATTAACTCGACGCGAAACATCTTTTCCAGACCTTTTTAGTTTTTCCATAAACCTTTCCTACACACACACCCCCCCCCCCCCAACAAGGACAATAACAGGAACAACAACAGCGGCAACAACAAAGTAGTTTGTAGATTGACTTCCGAAAGCGAAAACAAGTATACGGGACTTTCAATAATGGCTCTGCATATTGTCATTCTACGGAGCTATTCTCGTCAGCCATATGTCTCTATGTGGTGCTCTTTTGTCAATATATTCTTCCTGATTATATGACCTGAAGTTGTATAGTAAGGAATGTGAATGATGCAATTAATTTTTATGATGTAGGATATCTTACTAAATAACAAATAACAGTGGTTTCGGTCACTTGTGAGACGAAGGTGTATTTGTGATTAAGTAACGGCGTACAGAAACTACGTACAGAAACTATCTCCCTGAGGAAAACTCTCACATGAGCCAGTGTTTTAACTTCTTGACTCTAAGCATTGCTTCATATGACTGGTATTAGTCATCAAAGAGGGAAATACGTAGATGCAAAATCCAGTAAGAAACGATAACTGGACAGAACCCCTCAACTTGTGGGATCTCTGACCAGGAACCAGGAGGCATTGATCGCAAGAGGGCGCCAGTTTCCTGAAGGCAATACACTTTCAGAAACCAGTAAATAAACTGCTTTCTTTTGCAGGGGGCGCGGCCCCTACTGTTGTGGTGATCTGATGAACAACCACTGGGTAGTGCCGTTGTCCCTTGTGGTTAGGCGCTAATTATGGTCCTGTAGGAGCACTTGTGCCTGATGGTCCCTGGTTGCTAGAAATCTCTTTACATTTTCATACGCAAACACAGCCTGCTGCTTGAAAGATATTCTGTGGCTTACTTTTATTTTACATATTTCCATCCCCCTCCCCCTCCCCCTCCCCCTGCCTTTCTCTCTCTCTCTCTCTCTCTCTCTCTCGTCTCTCTCTCTCTCTCTCTCTCTCTCTCTCTCTCTCCTCTCTCTCTCTCTTTTTCCAACACTTCATCGAACTTCAAGATTCCCAAGAAGAACTATGTTATGCATGGCATTCATTTCTACATTTCATCTGCAAACAATTTGCTTAGGGGCTGTTGTCTAATCATCTAATGGATTGTAGGCATTCATGTCTCTCTCTCTCTCTCTCTCTCTCTCTCTCTCTCTCTCTCTCTCGTACTCTTCTCTCTCTCTCTCTCTCTCTCTCTCTCTCTCTCTCTCTCTCTCTCCTCATTTTCGACCGTCTATATCCCCTAAAAGAAAGCTTTCACTTCATCAGAATCATGAGTTTGAAGCCAACAGAACAACCCAGACTAATGTTCCAAATATGCCAATCCCACTCAATGTTTACATGCCACTGTGGTGTACCTGTTGACGCAATCCTGACTGAACGTAGATCATTTAACCTAGTTAATCCATTAAGCGTAAAAAGCTATTGGTAAATCTTACGCTAGGGGGATGAACAGGCCGCCAATCCCGCATTCCATTGAGCTTCGTGAGCTCCCTCTATGACCGGTGGTAAGCAGGTGAGCCGTGAAGCTCGAACCAACTACTCAACAATATGGCAGAGGCCTTGATTCTTCCGGGCGTCCATTCAGGTATTGTTATTAACATGGAGATGGATTATTGGGTGATCTATTAGCGCGCGTACCGTTAGGTGCAGCAACGGTTTATCAAGGAGGTCTGTGGAGAATATGAATGAGGGGGAGTTTTATATGGGACGGCCAAATATATTCAAGTTATTATGGTTTCTTCGTGTGATATAACAAAAGCAGAAGTGGCTTTACTGCTGTATTGTTATTCTGTCTAGACTACAGCGATTAAATCGGTCATACAATTTTGGGAACACTGTTATAATGACCGTAATGTTTTTATACACACGTGCAAGACTGTTGCATAAATGTCTCTTAAGTCTTGTCTGTCGCCTTTTTCAAATTCTGATGAATGTAAAAAACATTTTCATACTTGGAATAATACTTTATTTTTAGAGTTAATTAGGAATGGTAGCGTAGGTATTAAGAAGTTTTCAAAGAGAAATTGCTAATGATCAAAACAACGAAAAAACTAAAATCTATAACTTTCAAATTCCAAAATTGCTTATGATCAAAAGCACGAATAACCAGTCTAAAAATTTAAAGGGCAAAAATTGCTGATGATAGACAAGGAAAATAGGTCAAATATATTCATGGCCAAAAACTACAAGATAAAAAAAACACAAAGTCTAAAATTTTATACCCAAAATTGCTACAAGATAAAAAAATCACAGAAAAGTAAAGTCTAATATTTTCAAGGTAAAAAAGGCTATATTATAAAAAAAGACAAATAAAGTAAACATTTTCAAGGCTAGAAATTGCTATGTAATAAAACCCACAGAAAACTAGTCTACATTTTTCAAGGTAAAAAACTGCTAAATGATAAAAACACAGGGTCATACAGTACTATATGATACAAACGCACAAAATTTGTCTAACGACTTCAAGGTCAAAATCTGTTGTACGATGAAAAACAGATAACGAGTCTAAAATCTTAAAGGTCAAGAAATGCTACAGGATGAAAACCACAGAAAACTGAAATCTAGTATTTTAAAGGTAAAAAATTACAATATGATGAAAAAACGAAGCGGAAAACTATTAAAAAATTTTCAAGATAGAAATGTTTGTAAAAAAAAAAAAAAAGAGAGAGAAAAAAAATGAAAATTAAAGTCTAAAATCTTCAAGCCCGAAATTGCAACATGATTAAACATGTCAAAAATGCTGGAAACTTTCAAGCCCAAAAATTATGAAACACAACTAGTGTAAAAAATTTATGGGAGATAAAAAAATGCTGTCATAAAAAACTAGTATTTCTTAACTAAAAGACTATATTATATGGTCAGTAACACGAAAATCAATCTGAAATTTCCAAAGACAGAAACTGATATGTGATTAAAGAAAGAAGAAAAATGCAAAGCAGAGTCTCAGATTTTTATGTCCAGAAATTGTTATAAATATAATCGAACACACGAAAAATCAAAAGACTATTAGGGAAAAATAAGATTTTGATACAAAAAAAAGAAAGAAAGAAAGAAAAAAAGGGTGGTGGTGGGTGGGGGAGTCGGGCAAGGAGAACATAACACACCTGCAATAATCGAAATTATTAATTACAAGACTTCAACGTGTGCGGTCCTTCGGAAACGCACTATATTATTGATACTTTTTTTTTTTTATTATAATATTAAAGGCCTCATACTGTCATACTGGACGAGAGCGTTCAGACGTCAAGTACGACCCAACGGACGCTACCTACCTTCCCTGGGCTCGGACCTGGTGCCCTTATTCTGAATAATTAGTGGGGAGTAACCAGGGCTGGATGCAGGTAGTCTAAACTTTGAGTTCTTTATCCCGTACAGTCTCATAGTTGCACACAGAAACATAATACATAAGGATACACCAGTGTAAGATATATTAAAATTGATCTTAATGAGTATCAACTTGCTCAACAAGCTTCTTCAGCGTAATATGCAACGTAACAACAGGAAATACCAGAGTCTCGAAGAAGAGGAACGGGCTAAACCTAGAATGAATTTCCGGGCTGCTGTGAAGCAAGAGTACCAAACTGGCTAAATCTAACGACGACCTGGAATGAAACTAAGACAGATGAACAAACAAAAATAGGAGGTTTTCGGAAAATAAGCTAATATGATGTTCCAGACTTCCAGTTTTTGCAGATTGGTCTTTCATATAATTTCTAACGAGACAATAAATTAAAATAGTTATCCAAGCTAAATGTAAACACAATCCGTATTATAGTTTCATTTTTTTTCCAAGCTAAATGTAAACACAATCCGTATTATTGTTTTTTTTTTTTTTTCAAAACTCAATATGTTGGTTTTTATTTATTTTATTTTATTTGTAAACCTCATAGTTTATAAGATTCTCAAGCAGTAAATAAATCCGATGGGGATTATTATAAGCTAAATAAAAATAAATCAAATGTGCGTGTTTCCAGAAAGTTGGGTATAGTGCTTTAATTGTCTAATATTTGTAAATTTCTATATTCTAAAAATCCTTCGTTTTCCATTTCCAAACAACAGCGGCATCATCAGTAGTTTCTTTCTTTTTTCTTCTTCCCGTTACTTTTATCCGTCTGACTGACTGCCCATCGACAGTCTCATGCATTACTAATCCAGGCATATCTGTGACAGTTTTGTCCATTAAATAAACAGAAGTGCATATCAGTATGTATGTAGTTTTGTTTTTTAAAGCCACTATTTATATCCTTCTACCCTACCGCCCGTCTACAATCTCGACTATTACAAGACAACGTAGTATATTTGTGGCACGTCTACCTTCAGGAAGAAAATTTGATAAACAGCGCTCTATTGACCCAGGGGGTTTCGTGACAGTCTTTCCTATCGGGCACACAGAGATCTATTGACTTTTGGAGGTTCCGTGAGCCTTCAGTGCTCCAGAGTTGTCAGTCAACCGCGGTCATCATTTGGACGATGACCCCATAGGATTTCACACGGTTAAAATTCCCCGATATATTTCTTTTTTTATGGAAATTAAGTCCCGTTGGGTTTACATGCACACGATAAGGAAACAACGCATAGGTTTCTGAATGAATTATATGTTTTTTTTTTGTTCGGTTTTCAAATTGGTTGCACAGTGCTGACCTGGACTGGTGCTGATTATAGATTTTAGCCTTTTTTTTATACATTCGTTGAATTGATTAAGTAGACTTTATATTCATTAGTGATTCTCATCATGATTCAGCGTTATTTTTTTTATTCTAGTGGTTTTTTTTTTCTGTTATGATGATGAAATTCTTGATAGGAAGTGAATACTAAAGATTGGAGAATATATAACTTGACAATTTTACACAGATGACATCTTGCAGGTACTGGTCACACAGTTACTGGGCAATAAGAGGAAATTTGAATTTGTGTATGTCAGATTCTTATCATATTATTTGAAAAATGTCGTATCAGCGTTAAAAAGGACTACTTATCCTAGAAAAATATAATCTTATGTAATTTTTCCGATTTCTCGTTTTATTTACGATATTTTAAGTGTGATTTTCCTTCTTTACGGAGTGAATTCATTAGTTTATCCATTTGCATTTAACCCCTCATCACTACACATATTTTCTTGCTTATTTCTTAATATTTAAAACTTTGTGTTTTCTCCCACTCCTGGCTTCGTTCACATGGCTGCACTCCCATCATATAGATAGATACTACTAAAGAAAAATTATATAAAGGTCATAAATTCCGACAGGTTGATCTCACGGGAAATTTACTAATAAATCAGTCGAAATCATTAGGTTAGGTTGTACATAACTTCTTTAAAAACACCTGAACTTCCCTATCCTTTCTCGTCTACCTAACCTTACAACATTGTTAATTGCCTACTAAGTATTCCAGAGGCCAAGCAATAGTGCTTCTCCTAAACAACTTTTAAACGGACGTATGGATTTCCCCGCTATTAAAGCACAGAGTATTTCTAACATTTTCCTAATTCATGGAAGTTCATTGAATTGACAGATGTACTTAATTAAGCCGTTTACTCTCAGAAAAAAAAACTTCTTGCCTTTCCTCAGACCGTTTCGAACAAGTGGTGCTTTATGACGTATCTATGACACAAAGCTCTTATCCAATTATCTAAAAAAAAAAATTATATATCATCATACGATAAATTTGCATAAAAAAATTCGCATGGCCCAGGATAGCTAAACTAACATTTAACCAGAAGTCAAACAACCAATTGAAAAGGGTAAAGTGGAGGATAGGCTATACCGACGTCACTGATACACGCCACAACTTTTGTGGATGGTTAGGTGGCTAAGCGTAGCTTTAACCTCATTTTCTTGAGTACAAAAAGTTAATGAAACACATATGACAATACATATTACTTCCGAAAATTAAGACGACTTTTGAAACGTTCAGTGCTTTAGTGGCATGGAAATCCATAAGTTTGTTTAAAAGTTATTCACGAAAAACACTATGTTATGACCTCTGGAATGCATATTAGATTGGCACTCATATTTTAATTATGAAAGACAACAACCAAATGTACATTTCCATGGATAAATATTTATACAGAAAAATATAGACAAAAATATACACAATATTAAGTTATTCACGAAAAACGCTGTTATGACCTCTGGAATGCAAAGTAGATTGACACTTTTATTCTAATTATAAAAGACCACTATCAAATGTACTACATTTCCTTGGATAAATATGTATACAGAAAAAAAAAAAAAAAATTAATAAATGTAAAAAAAAAAAAAAACAAAAAAAAAAATAGATTTCTCAGTGCGTAAAGCACATCTTAAGACAATCATAATCAAAGAAATATCAGTAATTAATAGCTTGACATACATATAAAATGAAATAAACTACTGAATATAGGTTAAAATCTAATTTACAACGCTTGCACGACTGTAACAAGATTCATCGTGTTTTGTCTCGATCTGAGGTACGTGCGTAA